>NC_030852.1:27016940-27222331 GCF_000208745.1 Theobroma cacao
TATATATATATATATATATATATATATATATATGTATATACATACATCATCATGCATACCATCCCGCCACACTCAACTCATGTGCACTCCCTACACGCATAAGGCAATATCATTACCATGTGCACTCCCTACTCGCACATTTCAATATCATCATCATGTGCATTCCCTACTCGCGCATTTCAATATCATCACACGCACTCCAACCCACATCATTATCGGCATGTGCTCTCCCACACCACACACGCACAATCATATTTATTACACAATATTATCTATCTATCAAGGCACAACACATATATATGTATACCAACGAAATAAAGGAGTACGTGGACTCATCACAGTCACATTTCATAATGCAAAATGTTTCATTAAAAGCTTGTTCCCGTATACATTTTAAATAAAAAGTTAATTAAAACCTTTCAAGTAATTCACTCAAATATTTACACATTTACTCCAAAACATTTTAATGCAAGTTCACTCACCGGTATTTGTTGAATCTTAGATCGACTCCAACTTCCACTAATGCTCCGAATGAAGATATGGGCTCTCGTGGGAACCTATCACACACAATAGGATCACAAATCAACTCAATTCACATACCTATAATTCTAAAAGCTATCTCCTAAATCATGTTCTACTTGTTATTTCTAACTAGCTTTCAATTACCATTAAGCGGCTATTTACTTTCACTATTCTAATCACACTAAAGATGAATAAATAACCTCAACTACAAAACATTCACAAATGTATCCACTAGCCATTTTCAACAACTTACAAATCACTCTAATTCACTACTCACCTTGATAACTTTGTAATTGAATTCCTTTAAAAAAAAAAATTCAAGCTATTATAGAAGCTCCCTCTTTCTCTCTCTAAAACACCTAGCTAGTAAGAGAAAGTATGGAAGTAAGACTTTTTAAGGGTTTTAAAGTGAGAAAGTGAAAGAACACAAAAAGTTCTATGAAAAAGTGCACAAAAGCATGGAAATTGGAGTTAACTTGAGAGAAGTTATGGAGGTTTCAAAACAAGCTTCCATTGAGGATGAAAAAAACGTGAGATGGAAGGAAGAAGAAGAAGAAGCTGTTGGAAAATGATACTTATAGCTAAAGCTTATCCAAACTCCACTTAAATTATGAAAATGACGTTAACAAGTTGGCTTTGCTTCCTCCAATCCTTTGTGCAAACTTTTTACTCTTTTGATACTGAGACAAGTCCATAATAGTCTAGAGATACTCGGGTTCACGAAAACTTAAAAATTTTGACTCGAGATAAAAAATGACCATTTTGCCCTTACCTTGGAAATCATCATTATTTCTATTTCCTTCGTTATTTTATCCTTATTTTCATCATTCATTTATGTCTTAGGCTTACTTAGGCCTTAATAATGTTTGGAAGCATACTTCTAGGGATTCACTAAGGAAATAACGAAATTACTCTAGTTTGTGATATCACGTCTACTTCTAGTTACGAGTCTATAAAGATAAAGGTCTCACATATACAATCAATGGCATGATGGTTATGCAGCTCGTTTAGGTGTCTATACAACATATCGAGCTGAGCTATGGGGAGTTTAGAGGGGACTAAATTTGGCATGGGAGTTAGGCTTTCGTAAAGTTCAGTTTGTGACTCGGGCCATAACTTCGTATAGTTCTCATCCTTGCCTTAACTACAATTTGATTAATGCAATACATAGTTTACTTACTCGTCATTGGGAAGTTAAGATTGGCCCTATTTATAGAGAAGGTAATAGGTTAGCATATTTCATGGCTAGCAGGGGCTTTAAGTTAGAGGAAGTCTTTTCAATTTTTCATTCTCCACTATTGGAGTTAGGGAAATTTTGATGTATGACATGTTTAGGATCTGCTTTTCGTAGATGATTCGAATATAAATTTTTATTCTCCTCAGAAAAAAATTCAACAAATAACCAAGCATGGCAAATCCTTGTTAAAATTAATATTTGTTCGCAATTTTAAAAATTTTAAAATATATTGTTATTATTATTTTAAAAAATTTCTAAAAAATTAAAAATAGAAATAATTATTTTTTGAAAACAAACATGAAAATAAAAACCAAAAAGAGAGTTTTTGAAAAAAAACTGAGTGCTAGAAAGAAAGAATTTTTATTTTTAAAAGTTTATTAAAAATTATAGAGAGGAAATAATTTTTATAATTTTAAAAATTACGAGTATAAAAAAGAAAATCTTCTATTTTGTCAAAAATTCTAAATATAATTTTTATTTTTTGAATTTTCTAATCTTTTATAATTTTTTTAAAAAAATTATTTCTATTTTTTATTGTTCTAGAATTTTTTAAACAATTAAAAATTATTTATGGCTTTTTAAAAATTTTTAGAATTTCTAAAAATAAAAAAATATTTCTATGTTTTTGAAATTATATAGATTTTGTTTTTCTAAATTTAAAATTGTTTCTAATTTTTTAATTTTTAAAGTGATAGAAATTAAGTTTTGGAATTTTATTGATAGATTTGTCTATTTTCTTGTATGAATTATAAATGTTATACTTGGTTATATATATTACTAATATATTTAAATTCATAAAAGAATTATTATATTGATCCACCATACATTACATCTTTTATTATTTGATAATATTTANAAACAGGACAAATCCATTTTAATATTAATTACAAAATAATTTTTTATTTGTTGAAAATTTTGAAAAATTCCTAAAAAATTAAAAATGGAAATAATTCATTTTTGAAAAAAATAAAAAAAAAAACCAAAAGAGATTTTTTGAAAAAAGTTCTGAAACTAAAACGGAAATATTTTTTATTCTTAAACGTTTATTAAAAATTACAAAGAAGACATAATTTTTATAGTTTAAAAAATTTTAAGCATAAAAAAGAGTAGCTTCTATTTTTTTCAAAAATTCTAAATATATTTTTTATTTTATGGATTTTCTTTTCTTTTATAATTTCTTAAAAATAAAATGTATTTTTATTTTTAATCATTCTAGAATTTTACTTTAATAACTAAAAATTATTTTTGGGATTTTAAAATTTTTTAGAATTTCTAAGAATAAAAAATTATTTTATGTTTTTCAAAATTTATAGATTTTTTTCAAAAATTTAAAATTATTTCTATTTTTTATTGTTCTAGAATTTTTTTAATAATTAGAAATTATTTTTGATTATTTTTAAAAATTTTAGAATTTCTAAGTATTAAAAAATTATTTTATGTTTTTCTAAATTTATAGATTTTTTTCAAAAATTTAAAATTATTTCTATTTCTTCTAATTTTTAAAGTGATAATAATTAAGTTTTGGAATTTTATTGATAGATTTGTCTATTTTCTTGTATGAATTATAAATGTTATACTTGGTTATATATATTACTAATATATTTAAATTCATAAAAGAATTATTATATTGATCCACCATACATTACATCTTTTATTATTTGATAATATTTAAAAATGTCAAATCAAGATAGATAAATTATAATAAAAGAGATTTTTTATATTTTTTTAATTAAAAAAGAGAAAAGATGTCAAATCAATATTAATAACATTACAAAATAAGTTGAAATACAAGATTGTATTATTTTTCACTGTAATCAAATTACATTCATTTATTGTAATATGATACTATTACAATCTTACATTGAATTGATTTATTTTAAAACAAACGATATAATATATATTTAAAAGAAATATTATAATATATATTAATTGCAGACATTATAAAAAATATGAACACACAATGCTAGTAACAAATGCTACTTCTTTTAGGAGCTTCAATATATTCGATTAAGGTCAATCACGTGCACTGGAAACTTGGAAATCCAAAACCTGATGGCATACAAGTGGCTTGCTCTCTCACTTAATACAAAGAGCTTCAGTCTGGGCAGGGGTTCAAGTCCACAACATTTTAAGATGGTATCTATATGTCAAAGGCACATGTCAATATCCAATTACACTTTCAAAATTAGCTTTGAAATTACTCTTATAAGTCTCTAAAAAAAGGGTGTCATTTAAAGTAGAACATCAAGCTGTGCTAGTAAAAATCATTTGCAGGATAAATTACAGATAATCTCAATCCTAATTTTGGGCTTCTTCCGGAATCTTTCAATAAAAAAAAATTCCTGAAGAGTTACAAGTGGACAAAAAGTACACCAATCATATGATAAAATGAGGCCAATTTTTGCATAAAAGTACAAGGCAGATGGAGCCACGTAAATAAAAACTAGGTAAATTGGAAGAGTTTAATGACAGAATTACAATGAATCTTACCTTTGGATATCCACTGCTTATTGTATGTCATCCGGAAACTGGAATCAAATGAAAATAATAATAATAATAATAATTTAAAATCATTATATTTCAAGTTGGGATCAAGTGGATTAATGAAAGATATTTTTACCAGATATGAACACCTAATCCCTTTAATAAAGTTAAGAGAGTAGGTAAGATCGTAGAAATACCAATTTAGTATTGTTATTCTTGCTCAAGTGAACAACACCATGAGAAACAAGGGATGAATGGATCTATTGATTCTGGAATGAATAGATAAAAACCTTCTAGCCTAATAACAACATATCACAGTTTTCTTGTAGCCATTTGGCGTATGAAGTGCAGTTGGTTTTTTTATACTTCATTAATGGTCTTAATTTGAACAGTGAAGCTCATACTTGTCTTGTCTAGTAATGGAATAATAGATTACTATGGATAAACATGCCAACAAATACCATTTACATCAATGTCCAAGATCAAATC
This sequence comes from Theobroma cacao, assembly GCF_000208745.1. Taxonomy (NCBI): domain Eukaryota; kingdom Viridiplantae; phylum Streptophyta; class Magnoliopsida; order Malvales; family Malvaceae; genus Theobroma; species Theobroma cacao. The sequence continues at coordinate 27,021,673 of NC_030852.1, forward strand.
TTAACCTCGCAAGAAGATGCATGAACGTTGTACGGTGATTGGGGCAGGGTCCTTTCAAGTAGCAGAGCAACTTTCCCTTGGCCCGAAGCGGATAACAGCTTCACATAGCTTTGCATCTGGTCATTTTAAACCTAAATTCATTATGAAGCTCCCAAATAAAATGACAAGAACCTTTATAGAAGTTAGTTGCCTGTGGAGCCCTTCAAGTTATCCAGTTGCAAACAGTTCTGTCTCCAAATATCTTGCATGTCCACACCTTTATGCACCCCCCCTTTACTCCACAGCTGCTACCTATGGATGCATTTGCACAAGTTGGAAGGTCCCAGGACATAAGATAAAACATAGACAATCTTTTTCATAAGTGCCCAGTACCAACTTGGAACTTCCCTTTGAAGGGTCCCCAGTTTTGCCTTATTTAATGTCAAAGGATAAGATCATCCATTTCCAGCACAGAAACTTTGGGTGAAAACCGTGTGCAAAATCATGCTCTCTCTCCCAGCACTGTGGACAAAACCCAAAACCAACAATAAATTTCAGGCAAGTCCCACACTAGAAAGCAAAGGGTGTCAATTTCCGGGGCCCTTGTCAATGTGGGGAAAACTTGAACGTTTTCTTCCCTGTATAAATATTCTCACTCCCAATTCCAACTTTATCTGCTTTCATAAATCCCTTGCACTCTAAAAAGATGGCCACCATTGAAGAAACAACAACACTTGAGTTCATTCGCCAGCACCTTCTGGGAGACTTTGCCTCCGCTGATGCTTTTATTACTAGCCTTGATTTTGGTCTCTCTCAACTACAACCCATCATCAAACCAGAAAACCCAATTCCAGAACTAGAACATGACTCTCCCATATCCGACCCAAATAACCAAATCCCTGATATCTTCAGCTGTGACGTAAAACCTGAAGTCATGGATTTGGAGTCTCCAAGTTCAATTATTTCAGTGTATAATCCGGAACCTAAACTGTCACTGTGTGAAGAAAGGAGGCATTACAGAGGGGTCCGGAGAAGGCCATGGGGCAAGTTTGCTGCGGAGATCCGAGATCCGAGCAGGAAGGGGAGTCGGGTCTGGTTAGGTACTTTTGAAAGTGACGTGGATGCTGCCAAGGCTTATGATTGTGCAGCATTTAAAATGAGGGGTCACAAAGCAATATTGAACTTTCCACTGGAAGCCGGAGAGGCTGGCCCACCGGCCAGTACGGGCAGGAAAAGGAGAAGAGTGAACGGAATTAAGCTGCCGGAATGTGACGTCATGTCACCGGAAAGTATTGAGCTGGCTTGGGAGGTGAAGGAAGAAGAGGGTGAGCTTCATTATCTGAACCAACTTTCACCGTTAACTAGAAGACAAGTTGGATAATGACCCGACTAATGCGAATAAGGATAGGTTGTAATGTAAGGCCTATGATTAATGTCCAAATCACATCGTATATAAATGCACTATGACAAAAAGTTGTATCATATTTGGTTCCTTTGAAAGTTCATTTTGAGTTTGATTAGTAGCGATTACCAAGAGTGAAAAATCTTAAATTAGAGTTGTATTCTCTCTTTATTGTTAGAAAAAAAAAAAAGAAGAACAATTTATAATGATTTTAGGATGAAAATGTTAATGTAAGAATAAAATAATCAAATCACTCGAACATTTAATTTATTTATTGATGTATAATTTTTCCATGAATCTCTTTCTCTCAAATCTAAAAAAAAAAAACAGTTAAAATTTTGTGGAGAGGAATGTGGCACAATGCTGTTCTTGATCACTTATCTGCTGTGCTTAATGTGTTTTTGTTTTAGGGAGGATGGGAATACTGCCCAATGCCGTGATAATGAAATGAACAAATGCTAGTCCTACAAAATGATGTCATGATATGCAGGAACTTCAATGCAAATTCATTTCTAAAATTCTAGATATTTTATGGGCTGAAGTTTGCTTTTACAAAGACTTAATCAAGCTCTTAAATGGTTTTGTCCTGAACCAAAGTTTCAAATTTTTACCCTATCAAATATCTGCATGAACATGTCTAATTTCACTCATGGATGTTCATATGTTTGAAAACGAAATTAACAGTATTCTAATATAATAATACTCCAAAGATATTAGTGGTAAAAGCCCAATACTCTTTACAAAGTTTAGAAAGCAAAAACAAGTTTTCAAAGAGTTTATAGCAGTTCAAGTTTGATCTAGTGGCTGTGATCATGCGTTGAAGTTAGAAGCTAGACCATCCCGTGATAGTAGGTTCCCTGTACTAGTGTCCAAACAGAAGATTATGACCGTTTTCACCTAAGTTTTATATATATATATATATAAAAAAAAAGTTGACTTAACTGCCGAATAAATGGTAAAATATATAAAATAGATTGCCTAATTGCTATATCTTTTCAATCACAATGCAAAACTTACCTCAACCCCAAAGCTAGTTTTGACAAACGAGGGTGAAGACAAAACCAAGTCAAGCCAAAGCATTTAGCTGAAATAAAAAGCCAGCGTTGATGTGGAGAGAGAGCTTGGCCCCCATCTTCTTCATGTTGGTGCATTCTATAATTTTGTGGGGTATATACAGCCAGCCTTGCGATTCCAATCAGAAAGCGATAGAACCCAGCCACCAAGTTGCAAGCAAAAGGGGGACCCCTAATGAATCTAGTCGCCAGAGTTTTGTCCCCATATTCCGTACGCCTCAATTCCCAATCCAAGCTACAGACAACAGTGCATTAACCAGTTGTAAATGATAGACACGGGCAGGCAAGTTGCAAATGACCTTATGCCAAAGACACCACGGATATTACTGTCTGTCACACATCATCATCGTCATCCAGCTATTTTTCAGATGATGTCATAAATTTGATCGGTTTCAGTTCTCAAACTTTTTCAAAGGTTGTCAACTGGCTGTGTAGAAGATTGGGCTATCCATAATTCAGAATATGCAGTCCCCTTCTGAATTCAAATCCTCCCATGAAGCTCCAAGAATTCAGCCGACATGGAAAGCATGCAATCAACAACGATAATTAACATCGCAAGGGCCCAAACCGAGATATTTTAGAGAATAAACCATGCGATGAGAGAAGCATATCTAGTATAAGATCAATTAATAAATAGCAGATGAATCAATTAATATATTTGAAATATTCTACGTTGATAAACTTTGAAATTAAAAGAATTCTTGTTCAATATAATTTACAAACATATTGGCAATGAGTCATTATGATAGCAAATTCTTGCGATACAATACAAACCCAAATTGTGAACAACTGTGTAAGGACGGAGATAAGAGCTAAATGACAGATAAAGAGGCATGCTGCGGTTGAAGAGATTTGGGCAGAATTATTAGAAGCAATGGATGAAGCTTACAATGACTTGTTTGCATCTGAGCTTATATCCATCAAATTCTAAATAGAAGTAATCTTCATGTTGTTGATCAAGTCAATGGTGTCTTTACACACTTTCCCCCCTATTGCTTCATCACAGTTGAGGAAACTTGGTTGATTCGTGGAAGCAAGAAGTCTGGCCCACATCCTGTCTGTCAACTTCACCGTGTTTTGAGTCTCTGTAACATGCTGAAACAGGAACACCATACCACGCCATTCAAAGTTAGACATCAACTCAAACATAGTACGAAAACTTGGTAGCTACTAGGCCACAACAATAGCATTTATCTTCATATTTCTGGGTCTTGCAAATTGCCAGGTAGGAAAAGAAGTAGTTGAATTTTACTTAAGTTAGTTCATGGAAAAACCTTTTTTAACTTCAAAAAATAAATGCAATTAGAAATCAAGCACAAACCATTAAATTTCAAAATAAAGCTAAAAGCATTAACAGCTCCAAAGCTTACAGAAATTGGAATATAGGCGTGTCTGCTGTTCACAGGTCCAACTGTGAACCCCGTATACCCAGCCATGGCCCCATGCACAGCACTTTGAGCAAGAAGAGTGCAGTAAATGTTGTCTGATGCATTACTTGGAATAGCTCGTATCATGTATGTTGGATCTGGCAGGTAATAGATAAACAAATTTAGGTTTACCGCATGGAAAAAACAGAACAAGTAGTTCTCATATAGAGGACAGGAAAAAATTGCCCACTAACTTCCACACAATATAAAACACAAGCAAAGGTTCTTAAAAAGTAAAGAAGTCTCGTGTGAAGTTTGGTGTTCATGCAGGTAGATTACTTAAACCAGCTTCCTTATGACAATCCTTAAGGTACAGAAGTTTTGGTAAATGACACCAATAGAAAAACAGGTTTATACAAGGCTGACATTCATGGTTTCATGAACTGAAATTCATCTAAAACTTTCATTTCATACCCTTCCTTTCAGGCAGTACTTTTTGCTAAATGATAAGGCACCATTTAAAGTGCTAAATATAACTGAACAAACAGAAAAATCTGTGTGTGAAATGTTTAAGCGCATTGTGCTTATATATCCAGAATTCCACCTTGACAAATTGCAGATCAAAAAGATATTCTACGACTCTTAGGTGCTTGTCATCAACTGATAGCAGCACCAACCATCATATTCATAACTTTTTTGCATTATATGGCTTATGCACATCTAAGGATTTTTCTTGTGGTAAAATTAGAACACCCAAAAAAGATTGCACTAGCCACAAGGACAAGGAGGCGGGTGCCAAAGTATTTGTACTTGATGTTTTCTAGCACATCCTGAAGGGATATAACTAGATGCTGGCTAGGAGTTATTGCTTTCTAGTAGGAAAAGCAAAACATAAGAACTATAATCTGTATTGGAACTTACCGATGTATTTCATATTTATTTCCATCTTCCGCTCCTTAGTAAAATGATCCTGCAACATGAAGTTTATTGTAATATATTAAGGGGAAATGGTAAAAACAAAGGTGAGAAGAATAATAAGAAGGGTTAATTACCAAAAGCCCCTTGGTAACATAGCATCATTTACAGTTCCCTCCAAAATTTTCAAATCATACATTTCACCCATGAGATATCATGTTAATACATTCAAGACACTTCCATTGGGTATCTCACGGAGGAAAAGTGTATGTTTTCAGAACAAAAATAGACTACCCCAACAAGAAATCATTCGGCACTCCATAGAAAATTTCCAACTCAAACAAGAATGTTAGATGCAATGCATTAAGATATTCTTGTGGTTAATCACTATGATGCAACACTCTTTCTTTTTTTTTTTTGTCTGATTTTTCTAACCCATGGATCAATGCTTCTATATCTAACTTAAAACTTCAACTGCTATATATAATTATATAAAATAGAATTAAACACCAAATCCAAGAAAGGAATATCAATTACAATTGTCAGTTGCCACCCACTTCAATGCTTGTTTTCAAGGTCCAAAAACCCCCACCTTGATATTTTGAGTTAACCAGAGACCAACATCAAGGAGAAGCCTGTTTCCGGATGCATCTTTCTCATCAATTCCATGCATACTCTGAGCAACATATTCCTGCCCAGCCCCTTCTGCAACCACAATAACTATATGCCTGTTCTCTTTTAACCGCTCTTCGATAAACTCAAAGAGCCCACCTTTGCCTTCCAGGTAGAATGGGGATTCTGGAATCAAGCAGCAATCCTGTTACATGTAAAAAAGTACAACATTGTCACTCGTATCAGCAAAGCAAACATGAAAATTTTGAACAATATCTTATATTTTATTCTTTACTCAAATGAAATGAACTGAAGGGAGATTGAAATAGAGAAATACCAATTATTAATAACAAAAAAAGGCAAGAAAGTACACAGTCATCTAACATTCAGAGGGATTTATCATAAGAAGTTGGTTGCATACAAAAATGGGACCAAGTCCTTACCACATCTCGACTTGCCAATGTTGCAAACATAGCAATGAAACCTGCATGATTAATAGTTAAGAAATATGAAAGCCACACCACACACACACACACACACACACATTATATGTATTACCTAAATGAATAATAAATAGATGTAATGAAAATCACCTATACCATATAGGTTCTACAATGTTCAAGACACTAACCACTGTATCTGCCCATGAGTTTGACAATTCCAATGCCATTTTCCACACTTTCCACCTCAACGTGTGCAGCATCAATGGCCCTCTGAGCTTCTTCAACAGCGGTATCGAAACCAAATGATTTGTCGATCACCTGAAACCAGGCACAAAAATAATTCCTCATTCCAAACAGAAGATTGCCACCTCCAAAGTTGTATATGAAAGAGATGTGCAGGAGGCGACAAAGACGAAGATTGGAGCAGTCCTTGAAGTGCTGAGTGCTTGTGGTAGGAGGTGATGGATAAATTTTAAGAACAAGGTAGAAAAAGTGTAATGACGGAGCAAGGTTGAGAATAAGATGGAAATGGTTGAGTAAAAGAGATAGTTATCTAGGAAGAACTTAAAGAGAGTTTGAGAGAGTCCCTTAGATAGAGAGTTCATTGAATTTCTCCTCTCCTTAATGAATTGACAAGCCTTCTATGTATAGATCAAGTAGGAGTGGTTACTCAGAAGAGTACTTAGTGGCCATCATGGTAGGAACACATTCATGATGGGAAGAACAGTTCATTATGGGAAGACTACGCCCATTATGGGAAGAACACCTTCATCATGAGAATAACACATTAATCTTCTACATATATTGGATGATGGGTGGATAATTTCGATCTAATAACATAGTGGAGCTCAATGACATTTCACAATGTGTCACATGTGTCTTGAGAAGAAGGAAAAGGGGGAAACACTTATACTTCAAGGAAAGGTCAAAAGGACTCCTCAAATACCTCCATATCTGAGGCACCAAGTCAAGCTCTCCAGAACATCCCAAAGGTGAAACTAACCCATGAACCCTACCACTTGTTCCGGGTTACTTTCACTGTTGTCAAAGTGATAACTTCGTTCTAGTTGTTCTCATTGCTTATGTATAGCATTATGCTTACTATAAAATAACTCTTAGAGAAGTAATAAGTTAGTAGCCAAAGCAAACATCTACAAGCATTAAATATACTCCATCATGGTCAAATTTTTGCAAATAAAGAGCTTGTGAATGAACATAGAGAATATAATAGAGAGAAACAGATGAAAGATGAACGACATTAGCAGTCGACACTTATAATAAGAGGTCCTCTCTTTAGCTAAAACTTTTAGATGCTTTACACTCCATCCCGACCTTCAGATACCCAGAATGCATCTTCATTTGTGTTCACCCAAGAATACTACCATCTTTGAATGGAAGTCTTTAAAATGTAAAAAGTCATTTGAGATAGGACCTCTTAAATCCAAATGATAGGTGCATAGATAATAGTTCAAAAATCCTAAAAGTAAAACATAATTTAGTTCTTTTTATCATACCCAACAATTACTAAAACAAAGCTGCAAAAGGGCTTAGAGACTTTTGAAGCACAAACAAACTCTAAAGCCTTGAAACCATTACAAGCACACACGCATGTATGTATGTATATATATATAATTGCTTTGTTTCCCACAACACTTGAAATCAGTATGGTATTATCTTTTACGGCTTGGAAGAGGGTCCTCCATACTAATGAATAGCATTTTAAGGTGACTCCATCACTCACTAGACAATGCAACAAGAAACTGCACTTCTTTTCTTCCAATATATTTTGAGTAAAAGTTTCCCAAACATTTCTAGATGTTAATAAATTTGGTGATGGCAGACAATGCAACAAGAAATTGCACTTCTTTTCTTCCAATATTTTTTGAGTGACAGTTTCTCAAACATTTCTAGACATTAATAAATGTGGTGATGGCTACTATAAAATAACCATTTTAAATCTTTCAACAATTATAATGTGGTTGAACTTACTGCAATATCATTATCAATGGTCTTGGGGATGCCAGCAACTGCTACTTGAAGACCACGTTTCTCAACTTCCTTGAAGAAAATATGCCCGTAAGAAACCGAGAAAGAAAGAAATAAAAAAAAAAAATTCTAAAAGTTGCCTGACGGATACACCTAAGTAATAGGAATGGTCTTGTATTCAAAGCAGTGATTACCTCATAAATCCGAGCTGCTCCTCGCTGGGTACCATCTCCTCCAATAATATAAACCTGAAATCCATAGAGGAATCAATCTTTGTACACTTTCTTTTCCACAGAAAGATACCATCACAAGCTACCCACTAGCAAAAGACCTTAATGTTATGGACAAGAAAGCAACTGTTTACCTGATTGATTCCCCTGTCCTGGATGTTATCAACAATCTTGTGGGTATCATGACCTCCTCGTGAAGTGCGAAGAAAAGTACCACCACGTTTGTGGATATCATTCACAACTTTAGGTGTTAACGGCAGGGTGTTTTTAGAGTAAAAGCCTCTATATCCTCCCTAGAAGTTTCAATAGTACCATGATGAAACAAAGTTGCAAACAACTAAACATTAATACAAGCAATAAAGAATGTAAGCTAAGACTAATAGAAGCAAAAAAAAAATAATTAAAAAGAAGAAGAATTATTGCAAAGCAAACTGTAATATGTACTCAGGAATATAGAGAACAAGAAGCTTTTCTTTAAACTCTTTTGGAAACCACAGTCCCATTAATTATGAGAGTCAATCATAGGGAACCACGCGAAAGAAATTCAAATAAAAAAATCATGTACTGAAAGCAGATGAACTAGTCAATGGTTCTTCCAGTTGCCAAGGAGCCAGTCTTTATGGCCTGTATCAGCCAATAACATGCCACATGCAGAAGCCCTGCTAGCAATAGCATGAATATTTTCTTGGAACATAGTAATAAACAATAACTCAGACTGATAGTTGCCACATTGTTTATTACAAATCTGCACCTTGTTACATGTCAAATGAAATTGAAATTCCTGGCTAAGAAACGAGAAAGTCTGACTCAAAATCAATAATTAAAATATCAATCTGCAAACTATAACCCCTAAGGAATATAATAATTCAAATGGAGATATATTATATCCATAGAAAACCATATTGTCTTCCTTGTTGAAAACTGAAAAATGGTTAATAGGATTCTGGATTTTAGAAACTAGGCTCATTTGCAAATTTTAAAAATGAAAATAGGAAAGATGAACAGAAGATATATTTGAAGAATAAGAGAAAACCACTTCAGCAAAGGAAATGTAATATTAAATGAACTCACCTGAATGCCAAGTATATCATCAACACCATACATATAGTTCAAGCCACAAACTATCTCCCGAATGACTGTATTGATCCCTGGGCATAAACCCCCACAAGTTACTATGCAAGCACGCACTTCCTCTGATTTGAAATAGACCTACAACCAAAAATGCATTAAATAGATTAGCGATCCCATGTCAAGAGGACATATGATGGTGTCTCCATAAGAAAATATACCTTTTCTCGTGGCCCTGCACGCCGGAAATGTACTCCTCGGGGACTATCCTTATGAACAACAATCTAAACAAGACAAATGCAATTAACTAAGAAGGGAAGCAAATAAGCCATTACCCCAGTGATAATTTTACCATTGTGGGGTCAGAATCAGATAGGATAAAATTTATCAGTACAATTGGGGCTGTGTTCTTCTTCTTTTTTCTTTTATTGTTACTTACCTTCTGAGCAACCACATCTTCTGGACGGACAAAAGTTTGCCTGGCAAGACAGAAGATTAAAGAATAATGACCATGGAATAGAAACTTATTGACCACAATGAAGATACTTGGTATTATAAAGAGAACTTCACCAAAAATAAATGAACTTACTTGACAATAGCATATGCTTGGCTCTGCTGTAAAGGATTCGGGTATGACTGAAAGAAAAAACAAAAAGATAAATTTTATAAAAGAAAAGAATTACAAAACCAAGAATTTGAACAAATTGAAGCAGTGTTAGAACCTAAAAACCAAATGAAAAATCATAACATGGTTATCAACAATTTGGGCAACAGAATAAATTGTAAGTTTAGATGGAAGTGAAGACAAGTGATATCGTGAGAAGTATACTACAGTTCTCTTTTTCTGATAACTAATTGAAGAAGGGAAATCAAAAGAAAAGCAGCAAAGTAAGATTTTAGGTGAACTATCTCCTGTAATGTACTTTTTAAATATCTAAAAAAGTGATTTTACAAAGAAATGGCTTAACATATTGACACTTTTTTTATTTAAATACTTTCCAAGTTCTTAAATTCAAGGTTTAAAAGTGGCTCAATTGTTTCATAACCATAACTTCATCTCATTTTTACTTCCGATCACTTAAATCCAATTACATTTAATTTATTTTTTATAATTAGATATAATCTATCCAAAGAAGCAGGGAAGGGCCTGCTACAAAGCCAATTATATTTTTTAATTGGGCTCTTTATTTTGCCCCCTATTTTCTCTTCACTTCTTTTCTCTACTATATCACCACAAATAATTGGACTCCAAAACTCCAAATCATTAAGAGAATACTTTTGTCTACACCACTCCAACTGAAACAATTCCAAACTACGAAGCATTAATTAAAGTCACGCGAGCCCAAAAAAAAATCAAATAGAAGCTTAAAATGCAGTGATTACCGGCAAATCAGGGAGGAAATTAGTCAAGTGAGGGACGTCATCAAGGGCAAACCCGTCATCCACCGTCTGATCCGAAAGCTGAGCTCTGATTGGCAGGGTTTGGCGGGAAACCAACGGCTTTTTGAGGGAGGAGTTTCGGGACTTGAAATTCAAGTAATGGACACATGGAGATCGCGGCAACTTATGTGATTGACTGGAGAGGAATGTTGAAGGAGGAGATGCTTTGGAGAGAGGAGAGGGAATCGATAAATCCATCGAACAAATTTTGAAAGACTGTAAACAAACACTAGTATTTACAGTGAGTGTCTTAGCGCGAGTTTAACAGTTACGATATGTTTAGGACAAAAAGTAGGAAATGGGGGAGGGGTTGTCGTACGGGACTCAAAGTTCGTTACATTGACTAGCTCCCTCATAGGTAGTTCAATTAGGAATGGTCAACATTTTGACTCTTTTTTTTTTTTCTCTTTTTATCAACAGCTCAACATGACATGTGAAAAAGTTTTAAATCCATGATACTCTTTTTAATTTTTGCTTGTTTTTCTAATATTTTCTTTCTTTCTTTCTCTTGCTTTTTCTTACATAAAAATCATAGTGGTTTTTTTTTCTTTTTCCCTATGATTTTCCTTTTTTATTTACTAAGAGCTAACCTATTCAATGCACGACTTACAAAATAATTTATGATAAAATAAAAAAATTAATTTAATCTAATAATTTTGAATCCTTATCATATTCAATTTCAGTGGCTTTGAATATGAATACTTACGGCCAAAAAAGAAAAAAATGAATAATGATTATCTATAGCATTTAAATTTATAAAGTAATAAACCAGTGGAAATTCTTTCTTTTTTATCATAATGATTTAAATAATAATAATAACAATACTAAATTAAGAGTTTTGCAAAATTTTATGTCTACTTGGTTCCATTCAAAGTTTTTAAGTCTATTATTAGCCAAGGCTTATCATTACATCAAAAAATTATTAAGTAGGCGCTTCCGAGTTCCATGTGAAATGTAAATTGCAAAAATAATTTCTTTACAGCACATAACACAAAAAAGAAGTAAACGCAAGCATATACTGTTGGAATATATCGCTGAACGTGCACATGTATACAACATATAATGATTAATGAATGCACAAAATTTCTTCATGACTGCTGGAATTATAATCACAGTTGTCATAGCCATGCTTGCTGAGAACCAACGAAAGTGGTGATCCATTCAACTGCAACCAATGGGATTTCAAGCACTCACTTAACAGCCCAGGAATAGGGGATCTGATCTCACTAGCAACATAATCTTCACTCACCTAAGAGAATGTCGTATCCCAGTTGCATATAGTTTGTATTTCTAAGACCACAGGTTTTCAAGTGAGAAAATGGTCGATCATATGTTGGATGACATCTGCTCCTTCTATATGCAAAACTTCATCTTTAACCTGCAAAAAGTGCATAGTGGGTACTTGCTCCTTCTAAGAAATAAAAATTTTTCTCAACTACAGAATTGATCTCATAAATGGTGTCCAAACTTTTTTTAGCTCCAAATAGAGAGAGAGAGAGAGAGAGACCTGTATGACACTATGAGCAGCAAATCTCTGTCTACTGCTGTGAAAACTGACATCTACTTTTTCCCATGATACTCGGGATAGGCCCCTCACCAGTTCCCCTGCACAACATCATCCAATTAATGGAGTTGTAAAATTTGGAAACCATTAAAAGAAAGTAATATAAAGTAATAGGGGAAAAAAGCAGGCAAGTAAGTACCATTACTCATGGACAATTCATTACGAAGAGAATAAAACCATTTAGATGCAATGGCAATTAAATTCATTGGAATAAAGCAAGGACTTCGAAAATAATCAGGAAGAAGAAAGAGAAATACGAAACATAGAGAATAAAAGATGCAAAAAAAAGGCTGAAGGCAACCAACTCAAACAAACTAAACTTTAGCAAAAATGCAGTTTCTTCTCAAGTGATAAATTAAGGTTGTATACCTTCTAGCTTGTCAGATGAGCCGTCATCCTCTGTTGAAATATTTTCATACCGATCAGCATCACAGGCCTTGCAGTGTTCTTCATACACAATATGTGGATATGTTTCATTTAGAGACTCCTCCCACTAATAACAAGACAGATGTTTGGTCTTCAACTTCTAACCAAAAGAGTTAAAAACATGAAGTCAAGTGAAAAAAGTTCATAAAGATGATAATACCTTTGGCAGTTCACTATCCCGTCTTATTGATGATGTTCTCCAGCCCACAATGTCTTTACAATATTTCATTAACAAAAACAAATAAAATCAAATTTAACACAAAGATGAAAGTTGGAACTAAAAAGAGTTAAACAGATCATGGAAAAAGGATACGGTCATAGCCCACATTGGAATACAGCACCCGACGTTTGAATATACGCAATGCAGACCTGCATAGATGAATTTACTACCATTTTAGTCGTTTACCAATCCAGACCTTCAAATAAGACATCTCAGGTAACATTACACAGAAAGCAATTTACACAAAGGTGAAACTTGCATACATGAAATAAAACTCATCATGATCTTCCAGCATCCACTTAAGCAGTGGAGGCTTTCCTTCATCATCATCAGTAAGAAAAAGATGCCGGCCTGTTCTCCTAAATATCCAATGAATAACACAACTTGCAGCTTTCTCAAAAGCAGTTACACCAAAAAGAAATGGTACCTGGAAACAAACATTTTACAGAGACAATAAGTAAAGATATTCCAATAATGGCTAATCTCCTTGACATACCAACACTGATGAGAAATAATATATCACATACTCAAGCAAAATAAGTCATAACAAAACAAAAGTATTTTGTTTTACAATCAAAACAACATATGCTAAAATCAACAAACTACTGCAGTAAACACGAACCCATCAGCTAAAATAACAACCTTTTAGAAGCAGTAAGTTAGAGAATACACTCTGTAATCACCACATATAATGTTGGAATGAACTCCTAGGACATAGTGATACTTTTGTGTGCACAAGCACAGGCACACAAGAGAGAGAGAGAGTAATGTGTCTTGGCTATTACATGCATATACATTTGTTAATACAGAAAAGCTACCTGCTTATTGCCCCTTGAACCAAGATGAGGAGTTGCAACAGTGATGAAGTTCATAGCCTCCAAGCCACCAATTGTACCCCTTGGTTCCTCTTTGCACCCATTACCAGACATATCCTCTTTATCTTCTTCTTTAGGTGGTCTATAGAGTCTCCCAATTGCATATCTAGCAACCAGTCCTCCAACAGAATGGGCAACAAAGGAAATCTTGCGTAAATTTGGCTTTTCTTGAATAACATCAAGGACCTAGCATTCAAACATTTTTGTCAATAACAAATCAGAATATGCAATTGATGCTCTCATATTAAAAGTAATAAATTTCTTTGGTTCTGACAACTTAAATAGGGTCATTATCAAATATGTGCTAACCTCCTTTGTCAGTCGTTCACCCATTACATCCACACCATCTAAAGTCAGCTTAGACATATTCCGTTCGCTGCCTGCATAACATGTTAATCAACCAAGGAAATTCGAGCAGAAATACTCCTGCCGGAAACTTAAACATCAACATTTCTGATCTCAAAAACTTCGATACATAGCTTACTAAAAAATTAAAAAGAATGTTTAGAAGAGTGGTTTAGCCCAATGCAGAAAACCAAATTAATGGTTTTTGATAACACTATGAATGCTGCTACTACCATCATCCCCTACAATCTAAAGACGATATGAACAAGTATCGAACATACAAAAGCAGAAACAAGCACAAGCAAAACAGGAAAGCCTTATTCTCCTAAAAATGGTACCTAAAAATATGCTACTACTTACAATGGACAAATACTTTATCGGGCAGCCTTTTAACAAATTGCTCAGCTCCGAACTTCCAATCTGAAGAACTGCACAATCAGCCATACAACAACGGCCAAATTTCAGGAGAATTTTTAATAATATTAATAATTATAATAAAAGTCCCAAGAAGAAACTAACACGATTGATCACGAGAGAATTTAAAAAATTCCATGTGAATTGGAAATATGATGCAATGATCGTGCTACAACAGAACAAAGCTATTGGGGCTATAAGCAAAAGTCAAACCTAACAATTTTTCGGTTCAAATCCAGCATTTTTTGAGTTAATCCCAAAATCACGAAAACAAAATTTAATCACTTCAAATTAAACCGATTACAATTAAACCAAGCAGAAAATATGTGTATAATTAGGACACAAAAAACACCTAATTAATAATAACACAAAGCTAAGCAATAACTAGACTAAATCAAGCATCCAAAATCCAGTCTAAAAGAACAAACATGATTAAATTAAATATCTCAAAATTCTAACAAAAAGATTTTCTTTTTTAAAGGACCTGCCGAGAATTCCGTGGAGCATGATAACAAGATGATCAGCTGATAAAGAATCAGAATCTTTACAACTCCAAACATCGCGACTCCCATTCACCGACTCCGACGAGCAAACTCCGTTGGTTACGTCGGCGCTTTCCATCCTTAATTAGTTAATTACTTCCAAGTTTTAATTATATTCTCCCACTGCCGTTCAACGTCACCTAACAAAAACAAGAAAAACATGCATTTGGATTTCGAATCGAAAGCAAACGAAAAAATGTTTTGAAGATGATTGAAGATTCTCGAGAAAAAAAATTAGGGAGAGAGAAAGCGCGAGAAAACATCAGATGAAAGGTGTGAGAGTTGGTTGGAGCTGAGAAAAGAAAAAGAAATTTGTATAATAAAAAGAGGGAGGAGAAAAGAAAAACATGAAAGCCAAGGAAACTAAGGAGGGGTAGACGTGGCAAGCGGGAATGGTGGCCCTACCGATTAGAAATTTTTTAAATTAAGAAATGAAAATTTAGGTTATTACTGTCACCTATCGTACCACCACGGTGCCACCGTAATAATATTTTGCTGTTTCACGTGGGATAGAATAAAATGCAAAACCTTAAACGGAAAGGAAAAGAAAAACGATTTTTGCCGTTATTTGTAACCGACCATTCGACCAATTAAACCTAAACGGAAGGAAGCCTAACAAGACATAAAATCTTAAGCGCGTCCCTGCACTCGCTTTCGGGTGCATAGAAGGTGATCTGGAAAAAAGTTAATATTACTCGCTAACAGATAAAAAATATTTTTTAAAAAAATTTTAAATTATTTCGAGTACTACATGAATAAACTTTTTATTTAATTAAAATGTAAAAAATTACTACTCATAATAATAAAAATTTCTGTTAATTTTAAATAAATAAGTTTTATTAAGGTTTTTTTTATTTTAATTTTTTATCTCTTTTTTAAAATTTATTTTATTATTATATTGAATCAAATTTTAGACTTTTATTTTAAATTAAATAAATTTTATAATTAATAATTAAATAACTATTATTAATTAAAATATTATTTATTATTTTATATGTTTAAGTGTAATAATAGATGACCATAAAGTATAATAACATGATAACGTGATAATTTTACTTTATACTTCAAATGTTACGTGATATAAAAAATGATTAATAATAATTATTTAATTTAAAATAAAAATATAAAAATAAAGTAATAATTTAAAAACTTTTTAAAAGATTATACCAAATACAAAAATATTCTTTTATTGACATACCAAAACAAGCTGGGTGCAAGAAGTAAGCCTTCATGTGAACACTAAATTTGGACCTTTTTTTCCATTATTGTCCAACAAGTCACTAAGTTTTGATGATATAAGGCCAAACATGTAAAATCCTTCACATGCATACGTTCACATACAATTTTTCTTCAACCAACAAAAGAAGCTTTGCTTCGTTGCTTTGTGTCAAAAAGCAGATGCAACAATCAATTTTGCTACCATATATCATGATTTTCTGTTCTTTTTTTGGAGTAACATTGATTGTTATCGGATTGTCATCCACATGATATGTATCTATATATATATATATATAGCCAACAACAGGTAGCAACAAGACATTCACTGACTTTAAAAAAAAAAAAAATCATACAAAAACTTAACAGGAAACACAATTATTTAATTTTGGCCTAATTTATTGTCATTTTGCCTATGTTATTATCCACACATGAAGTCCATAGTCCCTACAATTAGACATTCATTTCTTGCCTGTCCCGGCCCCAACCTTTATTTTTGGGTTCTTGTAGATTCTCTTGCATAAATGGATAAGGTAGAAACCCTCCTGGTTTCCAAATCCAAACCCGACCTTACGATCTAGAAAGCCAAAACTTTAAATCTACAACATCAATTATACTAAATTAGGATTTAAATAACTGTCTCAATGCATAGCTTGCAAGAATCATCTATCCACGTTGTTGTTGTTGTTGTTGTTGCCTCAAAATTATGCTAAGTACATCATTAATTTGAAGTCACACGAAATTAAAATCGTAACATATCAAACAGAACTGCCGGTGGGTCATTGAGCATTAATTATTTTTGTAATAGTTTGGATAGGAATGTCAAAAAATCTTTTCGGCCGTCGCATGAGATTTTTTTTTTTCCTTTAAGTCGTTTTAACCAACCAAACCAAGGATTTTAGCCCCAACCTTGGTCCTCAACCGATGGTCTGATGCTCCACTCCACTAACCTTGTGCAGGATTGCAAGCAAAGTGGAACGACCACTATGTAGACATTGGTGTTTATCACGACCATTTTCCATTCACCCAGACAAGCCTTTTTGCTTTCGTTTTTGTCTCTTTTTATTCTTCCACTGATTATGTTAAGAGCCACACTGTTCATAAAGCCATGCGAGGCTGTGCCACAGTGCGAACTAAGGTATGCAGTCCGTAATCAAGGAACCCAAGATGAATCCCCAACGAAACAATATTGAGGATGAATCCTGAAAGACGGCAAAGATAGCCTGGCAGTTGCCTTTACTGGATGCGTCATCATTTTAGATGTCGGCAGGTCTTCGGTGGGTGAATCCACTAAAGTAAAGAGTTACATCAGGAGCACGTACATATGAATGCAGCCAAAGCATGCTCTGCAGAAGCCTTGCACGCAAAAGCACAAGCTGGAAGGAAATGCAACCTGGACAGTGGGAACAAGTAACCAAGCAGAAACATGCTAGCACGTTTCCAACCGTCAGCAACTCTGATTTGATCGCATAAGAATGTTTTTGGGTTGCTTTACCACTGGGAACTACATTCATTTTCTTGAAATTTCAAGGTTTCAATATGCAGAGAGAACCATTCAGGCCAGCCTAACGAATTCTCAACAATAGAAAGTAGTACTATATATGATGCGGAACACAATTAAAGTAAAAAAGTTAAAATATATTATTACTATACCATATTGAAAAGCAAACTAGAAACTGTAAAGGCAAAGTGAACTCCATCAGATGTACTAACTACAAAATATATGTATATAAATCCAAATGAAAAGAAAAAACTACAAACTATATGTAGATTTAAAAGATTGATCTATTGTATTATTACTCTTCATTTCCACTCCCCTTTTTCCTTTTGGTGTTTTCAGAAGAAATCAAAAAAGATGGTGGGTTATTTAGAGGGAAAAGAAAACATCCTTCCTGTGGATCAAGATTCTGCTAGACCTCATTAACATCAGTATGATGATCTCCACAAACATGCAGGCCCCCTTTTCATTTTATTATCATAAGTAATCGAGGTATGAGGGGTGCCTAGTTTTGACCCTTAGTGACTACCACAATTGCAAAAGACTGCTTGTCCTTTGGGGAAGGGGATGAGGTGGCCCGTCCCAGCCTCCTGGTTCAACTCTAAAGAAGATTGTGCTTTTATGAAGATGACAATCTCCCAGTGCAGAGTTCAGCAGAAACTATCCTCCCAATTAACTTGAGACTTCATGGTGGTGCTCAAGGTTCCGAAGCACAATTTTTGCAAAAATTTTGGCTTGAATAGGGGCTGTTGATGCAGCAGCAGCAGCACGTAAGACCCTTGGTGCACCTGCATGTTGTAGGAGGCCTGAATGATGCATTGCATGCCGTCCTCCAGGCATGGTAAACTGCAAGGAGAAAATCCTTATGTTTTAGAATTGTAATTAATTGAGTTTCAAAATGAAAATAAAACAAATATAAACATATTCAATAAATAGGAGAGGGAGAACAGGTGCTTGCCTGTGAAAGAGCAAATGCAGAACAGGACTTTAGTATAGAAGAAGGGTCTCTTAACATTCTGACAAATCTGTCAATCTCAGCTCCGCTGGAGAGACACATAAAGGAGAAAGAAACAGAACATATTAGAATATAAATATGAATCCTAAAGGTAAAAATTATGAATATGAAACTTGTGAAAATGTAATTTACCGAAAAAAGGGTGGCAGGTATCGAAGCTATCATGCCAAAAACATATAACATAGTACCATACATTTAAGGAATGTTCACTAACTTTGTGATGTAATATTCATAAACATGCAAGTTGACATGCATGCTAAAACTTATAACAGCATCAACAATTTTGCACCATAAATTCACTGCTTAGAGAAGGGGATTGCTGGAACTCCTCAAAGAGCATTTTAGTATTTGCAACCATACCGATCAAGCTGTATGAGCAAGCATGCCATATATGATATATGTAGGATCAAGTTAAACCTGGTGTAAAAGTGGCAGCTTTTTCACTTTCATATGCTTTTTCCCCAATTGATTCCACCTTTTTCCAAGACAAAAATCCAATGAAAGCCTACAAATGTGCCATCTCTACATCCTCGCATTTTTTACTTCTTTTTTTTTTAATTTCATTTATTCATTCTGAAACCTGTTTTACAAGCAGAAGTGTGAAGCATGAATGCAATAGGTATAACTGCATATGATCAACTCAAAACTTGCCAATTGCTATGTGACATTTACAAGAAAAGGTGTTAGTGTCTAACCGTTGTCTTGCTAAAGGTGTTTCAATTTTGTTTGGTATAAACATCTTGTGCTTCATACAAAAAGGACAATAAAATATTGAAAAAAGTTGGGTCTCACCTACAAAAAATCTGGAGTGGTCTTGGAGTCACTTCCTGATCAAGTGCAAGTATTAACTTTTACTACAAAACGTTAGGGGTGGTTTGTTGGTTATTAGTGTTTACTATATAGTTTGAAGTGTTGCCAGAGCTGCATACCATGCTAAGTGTTAATATTGAGGATTTAGAGATCAGAGCAGCTAAAACACAATGTTTGGCCATAAGTGTTTCACACAAACATCTGGTGTTGTAGAGTCATTACAGGCACAAATATCAGTGTTTTAATCATATGTAAGGGGAAACACATGCCTCACATCAACAAGCCTGAGGTCTTAGAGTAGTTTATAAAAAATCCACAGGCTACCCTCCTGTCAGCAATTGCCTTGACGGTACAGCCCTGTGAGACCCATTGCACGTCCCTATTGTGTTGATTTTCTTTGACTATCATGAGAGAGAAAAAAGAGACAAACGACAGACAGAGCCAGAGACTGCGAGAATTGGCAAGTGCATGCAAATATTGTGTTCTTTACAAGAAGTGTGGAATGGTGTTACAGGCATGGTTAACAAATTATATAGATTAATACAAAATGCAATTTCAAAACACTAGCTGTTACTTCTTAAACTTGCTACGTAAAATAGACATGAATTTACCAGTTTCATATTTTGAATATAAAATGCTAAGGCCAACAATTCAAACCTGCATCTTAGATGCCCTGCTTCTGGTATTCTTATGGCTTCTGCTATCTGTGCCAAAGCTGTGGGGACTAATGATGCAGCAGCAGTATAAAAGGTTTGTGGATCATAAAATGAGATCACAAATTCTTCAACATGCTTCAAGGCCATCCTTCCAACCCCATCCATGTTCAGAGTCTTTGAGCTGCCCTGTGATGAATGCCCCATTGGAACAGCTCCATCTATTCTGTATATAAATAAGAAAAAAGTTACACCTCAAAAGTAATTCTAGAACATTGTTTACCAGTCAATGCCACCTATGTACAAAAGCTTAAATATGATTTTTTGTCCTTCTTTTTTGCTTCTCTTCAAAGCATTATCAAAACGTTTCCTTCAGAGATGGCTTTGCAACAAATAAATATGCCTTCCATAAAAGGTTGTCCATCCCCGTTAACTTGCAGAAAATAGTTTGACATACCTCCCATCAAACATGTAAACCAAGGCTAATGCAGCCATAAAACGTGCCATTTTTGAGATTGACGAAGAGCATAGATGAACAAGGGGTTGAACTCCACCATCTTGTACTATACGAAGAGCATTATCACGATAAAAAGCCAAATTCCAGAGCGCTCCAGCAGCAGTCTCATGGACATCCTGAAAAGCAAACAAAACAAAAACCTCAATTTACATTTAAGTTCAATATTTACGAATGAGCAAATTATCAGACCAGAGGAATGCATATTGCAGCAGTGTTAACAGAAATGCATTATTAGAATGTCATCACTGATAGGAATGGTTATATTTCTTTTCTATTAAAAGATCCAGTCTTAAGGATTGCACTGAGATTTCATATTCATTCATATTAAACAAAAAATTGAAAAAATATTTGATATTATACACTGTGATTCAATAGTTATATCGTTTATTTCAAAGTAAAATTTTCAGGTTGAGTGCCCCGAAAGTAGGCTGTATTCTCTAAATTCCCCCTGGTGGGTAAAGCCCAACAATGATATAATCTGCCCATTTCAATCAACTTTAAATTCATAGAAATTAGGACTAATGCAAATGCATTAACACTGACAGTATATAGAGAATATTCACAAAAGGATTACAGTCTCATTGAATGTAAAGAACAATATCTTAAACTAATTTTGAGAATGATGACTCATCTGCGCAAGCCAGGAGTGAAAAACTTACGACAATATCTGAGCGTGCTAATGCAATAAGTGGAGCTATGCCACCTTGTCTTCCAATAGCAATGCTACATTAATAGAAAATACATCAATATGTAGCATAAATCGGTAAGAGATACATTCTTTAAGATAATTAATATACATTGATAATTAAGCACCAAAAGACCATTAATAATGAAAAAAATTAAAAAAGAAAGAAGAGATTGAATCGTTCAGTTTCACATAATATTACACAACTAAACATTAATAATTTTAGATCAAACATTCATTGAGACATGGAACAGTGAAGATGAATTCAGTGTAGAGTTTAAGGTTTACTCAAATGTATTTAATGCTTCAAACTTTAAACTAAATAGCATGAACAAGGCCACCATCACTTGCATTTGGTTTGCATGAAAGGACCTTGATAAAATGTATACTGTACCAAACCAAAGATAAAGATGAACTTAATTCACCTAAGAACTTGTTCTAGAAATATTATTGCAAAAGGTGAAAGATTGGGTAATTACAGCAAAGAAATTTCCCCGAATACCTGTTAGTTTCTGATACTGACAATCCCCAAAGAGCACCTGCAGCTCTTTCTTGAAGCCCCTGGGAAGCACTTGAGCTAGATTGAGCAAGGGCAACCTAATCATGCAAAGTCAGAATAAAGTTTCAACAACCTGCAAGGATATATCTTCATGCAAAGCCACTATCTAGGGGAGGATTATCAGTTAAAGCCCATGAATCATAAACTTTGCTCTTGTTAAGAGTTTGTAAAGAAGGCAGTTGTTAACAGAATCATCAAGGCAGAGAGCTTCATCAACATGAATTCCTCTCACAATATTAAACAAAATCATCTGTAGCAATTTTACTCCCTTCCATTTTTGACATCAGAAACAATTATCTTCACTGATTTTTACACAGTTTTAGTTGATTTATAGAAGAAACCTTCAATAAAGTCACCATTCACACCAACATTACCACTCATGAACTGACAAGCACAATCAAAGTGGTTTATAAACATTCTAAGCAGATCCTGATTTCACCACCTCACTACACTGAAACTCTCAGTTCTTATTCCATACTGGAAGACCAATGACACTCTAAAGTACCGTACAATCAATTTAATAAAACAACAAATAACTCCTGAACATAGGCACAATTACTTTATCATCAAAATATTATAATGTCCATGCTGCTTTCAATCTACTAAAGAATGCAAGGGGGAGTAGAACGCACAATAAGTACTATTGAAGTGATTGGTTTAGATTCTATGGAGAAATAGTAGAGACCTCTAAATAGAGATAACTAAGAGGAATCACTGAAATCAAAACTGATTCTACAATTGAATTATTGCTAATACAATGATTCTGTAACATCTATCTTAACATAGCTAATATAAAAATGTTGACACATCCATTTAAGGAAAAGAAATCACTAGCATAAGATGAGTCTCCTTGATTGCTGCTTCGCATATTAATTATTTTGAAACTACACATTTTGAGTCTATATTAATTGATTTAAGTCATGAATCTTTACAATAAGTTAGAAGAAAATAAATTAAGAATAAGAAGAAAAGAAAGGAATATGTGAAAAATCTTTTCAACATTCAAAAGGTGGTCACATCAGGAGAGAATACTGAGATCACAAACAGTTGCTGCCTGAAAGACCTATGTGTCATCAACCATAACAATTAGGTCATATTGTTAGTGTAACAGTAATTATCACTGCAAGCTAAACAAGAATTACCAAAGGCAAACTCATAGCCAGGGATATGATCAAATTAAGACCAAGATAGGAAGCATGATAGAATCATTTAATAGTTCTCCAACAATTAATGCAAAACTTGAAATAATTTTATATTTGGTGCATCAGATGTGAAATAAAGCAGAATAATAATTACTTGAAAACATGAAACAATAAGGTTTAACAAGCACTTCACATACCAGCGCCTCAACACCACCAGTTGCTGCAATTGCTTCTCGATTTTTGTCATCAAAAGACAAATTCCATAAAGCACCAGCCGCTTCCTGCCTGCTTGTGAGTAGATATGATTAAATAAAATAACATTTCCAAAGATGGGCTTATGAGTCAGGACATAGCTTAATAGATTCAATTACACTCTCTGGAACATTTAAGGTGAAATCCCAAGAGTCAAAGTAGTGATAAACATATGAAACATATGAGATATGTTGCCATCCAGTTAGGTTTCATTCTGGAAGCAGCTTTTGTTACAGCAGGAAATATGAAGCAAAATAGATTACCTTACGCCTTCATTCAGAGAATAAGTAAGTTGCACTAATGCTTCCAGCGCACCTGCCTCTTGCCCGATAGCAGCATTATTGCTGTTGCTATCCCCATGAGCAGCCAAATTTGCCAAGGCACGAGCAGCCTAACCAAGAGGAGAAAACTTCCTACTTAGCAAGAAAAGTTAAAAGGCCAACTGCTAAAAACTTTTTGTGTGCATAGAAATGTAAGAAACTCAATTTATGATGAAAGTTGAAAGCAACTAAATTGAAGTTCAAGACCAAGTCTTCACCATGCAAAGACATCACTATGTGCACGTATTCTACTTATTTCTGACAAAGGAAACCCACTGATAATTTAATACATACAGGCAACACATTCTTCTCCACAATTTTTTTCCTGGAAAGATAACGAATGGAGACAAAAGAACCATGCTTACACCATCAAATAAATCAGAGTCAAATTGGCGTAGATGAAGTCACAAGTAGGAGTTTTATTTCCATTAAAGACTTGCCCATCATCAACAAGAAGGTAGAGATTGTTGCTTAACAAAGGATACTTAAAAGATTTTCAATCACAATCAATCAAACAAGAATAGCATGGCAACTTAAAAATGGAATATGACAATTTTCATCATCTTGAAAATAAAAAACTTGATAAAGAAATTCTGTTACATATTACATTTCTACATATCATGTTGGACAATCATAGGGTAGATTCTGAGTGAAAATATATTAGATACACATTCCATGGAAAATGCAAAGGTAATCTGCAGCTCGGGGCCTCAGTTCTACTCATGCACTACATCAACTTAGTATGGAAGACATGATATGGTCTCGGTCAATTCTTTATGCCATTCTGTTTATCATCTCATAGTTCACACTAATGCAGATCCATAATCTTCTCAAAGAGGACTTCCAAAAAATCTATTTATTATCCTAAACAAAGCATACTGATCAACAACAAATTAACAAAAAGAAAACCATCATCATCAGTGTCATTTCTCAATGTACACAGAAAGTAAAAACAAAGTACCTGCTCTTGCACTCCTTCAAATTTGCAAGTCCGAGCAAGCATCACCAAAGCATGGACACCACCAGCTGCAGCAACCTCCATGCTGCATTTCTCATCAGCTCCCAAATTAGCCAGTGCTCCAGTTGCGCGTTCCTGTCATTTAGCAAAGGCTCACAATTTGTCTCCAACAAGATTACAAATATGTGTAGGAAGAAGCACGTATAGATACATACGAGAAGTCCATCAGTGTTGGAAGGCCATTTGAATATAAGGTCAACTAAAGCTTTTATACCACCTGCCTCTGCAATGGCACCCTGAGAAAGAACAGTGTTGAGTAAATATAAAAATATTGAAGATTAATACCAATAGAATTCTTCAATTTTCACAACCTTATGCTCATCCCCAACAGAAAGATTCCACAGCCCTCCAGCAGCCTCTTCAGCTACTAATCTGTTCATTGATTTTGCTAAATTGGCAAGGATATTGATTCCTCCACTTTCAGCAACGGCTTTTGCAACTTTTGAATCTATGGACAAGTTTGCTATAGCCTGCATCCCAATAATAAAATGGAGTAGTGTCTAGTATCTGAGCAACTGATAAAACAAATTCCTAGGTGGAGTATTATACGAGAGTATAAATTCTATAAGGAAATTTATGAAAAGTTAACATCTAACTTTTGTTGTAGCGACTTGCTTATATTTCATGAAATTGTAATGATTTTTTTTTTTTTTTAATTTGAACATGAATACCACTGGTATTTAGTATATTCTCAAAAAGGAGGCAATCCTTACTTTAGCTGCTTCAGACTGAAGCCCCTCCTGACAAGATCTTGCAAGGTTCAAAAGCAGTCGTATTCCATCTCCCCGTAAAATTGCCTCAGCTCTCTGGCAATCAACAGTAGCGTTTTCATCATCAATGACTACAAAGGTTGCAACAGCAGTAGCTGCTCTTTCTCGAACTTCCTCCTGTGAGCTTTCTAATAAACTGAGCAATACTGCTGCGCCTTGTGTGAGCCAGAAATCATCAAACTCCTTCAGGTTGTTTTCTGCAATTCGCAAAAGTGAATGCGAAAAGACCCATTCAATCCAAACAACAATCTCATCCAAGTTTTTATCTCTATTCTTTAATCTCCTCCAATACTTAAACACATCCCTAACATTTTTTGCATTGTCGGCAAATAATGATGCTACTCCCTTCAAAATGTCACCGAGAAAAGTAAGCAATATTCCACCTTTTTGATTATGCATTGTGTTACTGTCAAGTTCACCCTCAAAAACTGGACAATTCAAGGCAACTAATACTTTCAAATTTTGGGATGATGACAATAATCTTGTAACAGCACTCTGATTTACATCAGTTCTGGAAACATCTAAGCCCACCAAGTGAGGCAATCTACTCCAAACTTGTACTGCAGAACCCCATTTCAGGTTTCTAGTCCCTGCAACTGATAAAAGTTTAACAGAATTCATGTTTCCAAGAGCCACTTCATCAATGTTGTCTGATTCCACAAACCCAACATCCTTTAACTGCCTACAATGCTTAGC
Organism: Theobroma cacao; assembly: GCF_000208745.1. Classification (NCBI taxonomy): domain Eukaryota; kingdom Viridiplantae; phylum Streptophyta; class Magnoliopsida; order Malvales; family Malvaceae; genus Theobroma; species Theobroma cacao. The sequence continues at coordinate 27,047,724 of NC_030852.1, forward strand.
CAAAGCATTCATGGCATCTCCACTAACTTCCCTAACACCTGACATCCAAAGGCTCCTCAACCTAGGGCAGCAATATGCAAGTGCTTTGATTGCATCACTGCTGATTCTCTCACAAGCTTCTGGGCCAAGATGGACACTCTCAAGCATCTCATGTCTTGCTGCTATCACTGAAAGTGCAGCGTCAGTAATGTCCTGACAGAAATCACCACTAATTTCTCGAAGTGCCCTAGCTTGAAGACTAACTATTGCATCTGCTGAGCCTGCTGCATGAAATTTAAGTCTCTGGAGATTCTTGCATCGTGATGAAAGTGAGACTGCAGCTGCAGTGTCAAAGTTGTGAGGACGGAGGTCCAGCGAATCCCATAAACAGAGCGAAGAGCCTAAGAGCCTAAATGTTTGACAAGTTGATGACAAGCTAGCTCGGTCTCGATAATTTAAATAAGAAAAGAGTTGAATAACTGTATCATCGGGCAAGGTTGTCCAGTCAACTCCACAAGCAGTAGCTGAATTCAAACATCCACTATCCAGGGTATCCAAACTAATGTTTGTCTTATCTTTGTCCTTACTATGTGAACATTTCTGCCTCACTCTTCGAGTCATATCCTACAAGTTTATGAGCACTGCAAAGGAAAAATAACATGAAAACATCTCAGTTATCACTCAATAAAACTCCAAATTCTTAAAGAACCACATGCTTGATCACAAGTAATCTTTCAATTGAAGAAACCAAAAAATAAAATTTAACAAACAGGCTTGTTTTTTTTCCAAAAATGACAGACCCAATAAAGAAAAATATAAAATTTCAAGTTAAAATAATTCAAACATTTTACGAACAATCCCATTTTCCTAAGAAGTATAGAATAAGCAATGAACATAACGATCAGTTTTGAATTTCAGTAAACAAACAAATATCTAATCAAACAAGCTTCATTTTTCCCGACCCGAAAACTACAGACCCCTATTAACACCAAGTCCTCAAATTCAATCAACATTCAATCAAACAAGCTTCGTTTCTTCAATTCCCAGACACCCGGACAGTCAATTCTCCAAGAACTCAATAACCCCAGTAAAGAAAGGAAAACGTCAGAGTCCAAACATAAAGAAGCAATGAATGTACCTGCAAGACTGCACAAGATTGGTGCAAAGGAAGATTCTTTGAAACTTTGCAGCTAAATGTACATATATAGGGTAAAACCCTTTGGCGGTTAATAAGTAAAAGCAGCAGTTAAAGCCAAGAAAGAAAGACTTGGAAACAAGATGTTTCTGACTCTGTGACTACGGTTGCAAATTAAGAAAAGAGAAGTGCTTGGTGTATTTGACGAAGATGGTGGGTTGGTTTTTTCTTCTTTCTTTTATGGTGCCCCTGTATTTGTTCCCTTGATTCTCCTTTTTTATTAGTAAAAAGTTCTGTGGTGTATTCACATTTGTATTTTGGAAAATTTTGGAGAGTTTAGTGCCACAGCTTAATGTGCTTAGTGAGGTTGAAAGTTGCGATGAGTTACAATTCAGGTGGCAGTAGAAGTAGGAAAACTTCCAAAATTTATATGGAGATTCAGGTCAGGTTAAACAGTTTTGTGCACCTTGCCATGTGATGACAAAAATGTAAAACCCGTTCACTCACTAGGTTACTTAAGTTTAGCCTTACAATAAGAAGGTTCTTCAGTCATTCACAATATGTACTCAAAGTTTGATATGATCAATGTGATAATCTATTTGGGTTTTTTGTGCTATGATTTGAGATAATGATAATTCAAACGAGATGATGAGAAATTACAGAGGGTGTTTGCATCTGTTGGGTGATTTTGCAGTGTTGCAGATATGAAAATCATGCAATACAAAAAGAAAAAAGGGTAGTAAAAAGGAAATACTTGCATCGTGCATGTTCAATTTGACCCAAATTTTCTTTTGAAGCAACTTGATTGGAAAATATATGCACATTATAATAGTAGCCTTCTTCGATCCTCAAGGAATCAGCCAGGTATTTGACTTTCTCTTATTTGAATAAAATATTAGAATTACTTTATAGGTTCAATGGAGTTTTCTGTGTTGGTGTGAGATCCTGCAAACGGTTTATTAATAAAAAAAAAAAGCTTGCTTGCTATAGCATCATTTGAACATTACATTTTCTAACTATTGGACAGCAGTGCATTCTCTAGGATACTTGAGATTCTTGATGCCGTTCGTTCCCAAGAGTCAAATGCAATTGTTGATATTAGTAATTGCAACATCTGGAAATCAGCCGATTCATGGTGGAATAGAGCTAAAACTGGTCTGGGGAAGTACCATTGAAGTCAAACACGATGGGAATGATGCAATCAGCACTATAGCCTGACATTTCTTCTCTCTTCAGCTATGGAACAGTCAGCTGAAACTTGAAGATACCAGTTCTTCCTGGCAGTTATTTGTCAGGTGAAACAAAGAAGTGACAATATCATAAAAAAATCATATACGAAACAAACATCCATTTCAAAGATATTGCCATCTTAAATTGAGCATGATATACTTAATCTGGTGACTGTTCTGAGGTTTCCTTAATTGCCATGAACTATGAACAAAATGGGTAAGGAATGCCACAATACATGAATTTTCATAGCTTCATAGAACTGTCATTGAAGTCCCAAATGCACAAGATCATATTACAAAGTGAGAGTGAGAGAGACAGAGGGGTCGGGCAGAGAGCGAGGGGGGGGGGGGGGGGGTGCTTAATAACTAAAGATGCCTATTTATACATTTTCTGTTTCTCTTAATAGCAATGAGCCACATTAATAGAGAAAACTACTTCAGTCATCTGAGCTATAATCACTAGATTCTGGCAGTAGAGGCACAGCAGCACAGCAGAATGACTCCTTGTCTTTGAGGAGAAGACAGCTCCCATCTCTATTCCATTTCAAATCAGTAATAGAGAACTGAGGTAGCGGATTACTTACACAGTATGCACCAGAAGCGGTCCACATATATAAATGGGAGCTTCCAGTGCAAAGAACAAGGCGAGTGCATATTGGATCCCAAACTGCTGCACGAATAGGATCCTTCTGCACCAAGATGGCAGCTAACTCCAAATGGCGTATGTCCCAGATCCAGAGAGCAGTAGGCATGCTATCATTGCGAGTACAAATAAACTGGCTGTCATTGCTCCATGAGAGAAGACCTAGAGATAAAATTAATTTGGTTGGTGATGGCAAGGGAGGAAAATTAAAGTTAATTTGGTCAGGTCATTCTAATTAGTTTGTTGAGCAGCTTGGTACAGTCTTAAACTTGAAAGTGTTATTACGGAATTACAACCAATAGAAAGTATAACCACTATATTAGATCACTATCAATGCCCAAAGCAAATTTAGTTTGCTGAAGTGCATCTGGAACTTGTTACTGTAAAAGAGTTGGCTATTTAAAATTACATAGAACTATAAATAGCCAATGAAGACAACGCTGATAAGCGGTAATCTAACTTTACTCCCCCTACAGGGAGTACAGGAAGTTAGGGGGAGTACATGTGATTGATCCTTAAAAAAATAACTTAAAACTAAGGATCATTTCCAATAAGAATACATCTTCTAACAGCCCAAACTTGAAGTGCCCTATTGTAACACTGGGCATACTAGCTGATGACCTTCACCAAGGTCATTCATCAGGGTAAAAGGCTGGTCATCCGGTGACAGGGCTAACATTAAAAGGTGATAGATTATTTGCAACTTCTACAGATTTTTCAGATAAAAGTCAGAGCCAGTTGACCTCCATTTACTAAGAGCATTATGTCAATAGTTACAAGTTACAGCATTCTGCATTCTGCATTCTACATCAGTTTGGTAAATAAGGATGCAGCCTTACCAATTCCTTGTTTAGGGTTAGGCTTGTCTGCAGGAGGCTTCTGGAAAGGCAATGTAATGGGTACTTCCATAACCTCATATCTAACTTTAAAGTGCCCTTCTGGAGCATCTGCTTAAATAGCAGGGCATATGAATCCAATTAGATAACTGAAAGGCTGAAATTGCATATTGAGCAATGACTGAGAAAGCATGCAAAAGCATTTAAACTTAATAAATTGTATGTAAAATCACAAAGCAATCAGGTCCTACACAGACAAGCACAATTTCACGTCAAGCATTACATCAAATAAAAAAAATTAATTAATCAGATATATAATTCTTAATCATTCTCACCAGAGCCTCTCATAAAATCATCGTCCAAACATAATTCAGACATATCAAGTTGCAGTGGCTCATCCACCTCCTGGCAATATAAGAAAAACAAAGTTAATAGATGCTTCTGACAGATTGAATCATCTTTACAAGAAGCCATATAAAAAAATAACAAGGAAAACAATTTACCTTGAAAACAGCAGCACAACAAGGAGCACGAACAGTTGACAGGTGCATAAACTCAGCAAAAGTTTTCCAAGTAAGGTGATTTAGAACTCGAAGCATCTGATCATAACTACCAACTGCAAGAAACTGGCCACAGGGAGACCATGAAACACTTTTTACTCCCAATCCACTTTCATATGCTTGATACTTAAAGAGACATCTTCCGTCTGGAGAATAGATTAGAACCTGCATCAAATTACATAATGAACTGTAAGTTCGTTAATTTTTCCAACTATATCAGTTCAACAGAAAGGTAATGCAAGCCAAAGTGATGCATGTTCATACATCAGTAAAACCAGAAACATAATCATGTGGTGATTGATGGATAATTAGACACACAACTGTCAGAACCATGTAATTTCTGGTTGGCTATATCATATTGTAAGATACCACTTCCACCAGGAAAATAGAAAAAGCACACCATTCAGAATAGACTTCTAGTTTGCCTCACTCTATTTCTTGTGCTTGCAAGAAGTTAGCACCCTTAACTCAGAGTGCACTAAGCTTGAAGCAGACCATTTACATAAAAGAAATGGCAAAAGAGAAAGCTTTACATAGGTTAAAATGAATAAGATCCATATGACTATCATTTATGAGGTCTCTGAAAGAGAATGAGGGAAAAATGAGTTCTTCTGATTGTACACATGGTATATCAATTGCGAACAAAAAGGTGGCCATTTTATGATAAGCAATGGAAAACATGGAAAACATAAGTTCACCTACTTTATATTCAAGAGGAGAATCCCAGATCACTATTGCACTGTCATCTGGTGACCATTCAAGATCAGCCAAATCCAATGTGTCAACAGCAAAAACACCCATGATCTCCCAAGAGTGACAAGACAGCAGATTAATATAGTCCTTACAATCACGCCTTGTGCAAATAGCAGCAAACTTTCCATCTTTGGTAAATGAAACTCCCTTGGAAGCATGCTTTGGCCATTGTACATGAACACACGCCGTGTTCACTAATGACCAAACTGTTAATCGCAGCTGAAACTCTGAGGTGGTCAGTATGTGACGACTATCTGGGCTCCATCTTGCGTAAGCAATACCAGCAGGACCTTCATCTATTTTACATGTCCATTCAGGTTGGGTGAGGGACCATGCCTGTATCATTGGTCTTTTATAGAGACCGCAAAGAATGTACTCAGAATCAAGTGCCCATTCGATATAGCTTATCTTATCCAAGCAAGAAAACAACTGCACAACCTGCAGAATAAGAATCACAATAACTATTTACCAGTTAGAAACACAAAAATGCATGCTGTGAACGTCAAAAATGACCTTTCCACGTGCAAGTGCCCATCCATTGTATTTTCTAATGCTTCAACAGATTCATAATCAAAGACGTGAGCTCAAAGATTAAAGAGCAATTTGCAAGAGTGCTTTGATTGAGTGAGTGTGTGTTTGAAAAAGGATAAAACTTTGCTCAAAAGATTGGGGTTTTACAGAAGACATTAAACTTTGGCTTAAGGACAAAAACTTTACCATTCTCAATGACCCAGAAAAATAGAACAAAAGACAGACTTTTGTGCTTGGTCTAAAGAGTGAAGCATTGCAAATCAAATAGGAAAGATTACGGCACAAATCTGACTACTTAACGGTAGGTAGGAACCAAATGCTAAAGCAAAGTATCAATTCTTAAAAAATACTGTCTAATTAAGAGCAAGAAGATCTAATCAGAAGTTAAAATAAGGTGAACGTACACATTTTAAATTTGAATCTTCGCATGCAATTCATTCAACACCGCAAATCAAAACAAATCCAAAAAAAACAAAGAAAAAAAGAAGACAATTTCTCTTCCTTCTCATTCCTCCCATTTCCGTTTTACCGGCAGCCAAAGAGAGCAATGAATTGGAAGGGGAAAAAGTACCCTGAACGAGAGTGTATCGCGAATCACGAGACGATAATCGACGGCAACCGCAATGTAACGAGCATTAGGAGAAAAACAGCATGGTCCAGTTTGTTTATAAGCTTCAGTGAACTCCATTCTTTTTCTTTTACGGAAACAATTCCAGATTTGGAATGAATCAACGCAGATGAAATCCCATCTTCGCTGGTTTCTCCTTTGCTAAAAAAAAAAAGAAGAAAAAGAGTGAAAAAGGAAAATAGAATTGGAGAGTGGTTTAAATTTTGAAGTAGATTTCACTTTTCAGTTTTCCTTTCATCAGTAGACAGGACTTTTGACTGTGTAAAGAGCCACGGTGGCACTAACGGATGGATTTTCTAGGTTTGGGTTTTCTACTACATCTGGGCTTTGATTGGCTTTTAGGTTTGGTTAGATAAACGGCCCAAAAATTGAAGGAAACCGGGCTGGGCCCATATAATTTCTAGGTCAGTAAAAGACAAAGCCGGAGGCATCTCTTCCCGCCCGCAAAAGGACTAATTTAACCCCACGTTGTTTTAGAATTTACGGGAAGTGGGTTAAAACATAAAACCTGAAACCCAAAAGGGCGCTAGGGTTTAAGGGTTAAGGCTTTAAAGCTTGGCTTCTACTCTGCATTTCTTCTTTGTTGTTACCGTTGTAGCGTCAAAAAACGGCTACGGCTTAAGATCGTTTCTCTCTACTCACTTTTTCTTGAGTTTCAATAATCCTCGAATCTCTTCCCTCTCTTTCTTTTTCTTTGATCGTTAAAGCAAGGAATGGCGAGTTCAATAGCTTCGCAGTTACAGGCGATTAAATCGTTTATTCAAGCCGACTCTGAACCTCAAAAGCGACCTTTCACTCGCCCTTCCATTTTGTTTAACCCTAAAGAAGCCGCCGACATCGACATCGACACTATTCTGAACATTGCGTTGTCAGGTCAGTTCCCATTTTTCCAAACCTCAATTTCCAGAGAAAATATCTGTTTGGTTGTTCATTTGTTAATGTTTTTCTCGTTTCATGTTGTTTTTAGGGCTAGAGGTTCTAGTAGGTGTCGATGACAGATTTAGGAACTACAAGAATGATTTGTTCAGTCACAAGAGTAAAGAATTGGATAGAGAATTAATGGGAGTAGACGATAATAATCAAATTAATGATTCAATAAGTTCATATTTGCGGTTACTCTCGGGGCATCTTCAACATGCTGCATCTCTTAAAACACTTGAGTACTTGATACGTCGATACAAGTAAGTAATTTACTTAGTTAACTTTTGAGACGTTACTGGTTGTTATTTTTTTGTGACCTTACTGGTTGTTATTGGAATGTTGATGTTGTGTCAAATTCTTTTTCACTGTGATAATGTTAATGTGATTGTATTTTCAGGATTCATGTTTACAATATTGAGGATTTGGTCTTATGTGTCTTGCCATACCATGACACACACGCTTTTGTTCGTATAGTTCAGTTAATCAACACAGGGTGAGGAAAACATGAAAATTCTTGTCCAGTTCTCTTGCATACATATTTGTAAATGCTGCTTTATTGTTCTTGATTGGTACAGGAATAGTAAATGGAAATTTTTGGACGGTGTTAAAGTGTCTGGTGCACCACCTCCTAGGGCTGTTGTAGTGCAACAATGTATTCGAGATATGGGGGTTCTGGAGGCCTTGTGCAATTATGTGAGCCATTGCTCTATAATTTATGAGTTATCCAGTTGCTATCTCCCAGTGAGTCTCATATGAATTACTGTTTGCTGCAGGCATCTGCAACGAAGAAGTTTCAGGCTTCAAGACCTGTGATTAGCTTTTGCACTGCAGTTATTATTGAGGTTTTGGGTTCTGTTACAGCTATTGACACTGACACTGTGAAGAGAATCCATCCATTTGTAGCTTCTGGTCTCCAAACTGGTACAGAAGGAGGTTCTGATCACAAGGTGAGTTTAAAGGCATAGGTCTAATTGTTTGAAAATTTGTTTTCATTAATTATATTGCTTGTAATATTTTGTTTTATGGATTCTTTGTACAGCATTTAGATTGCTGATTGCAATGTGCAATTAGTATTAATTATATTTATTTTCTTTATGTAGGCTGGTGCTTTGATGATTGTTGGGTTACTAGCAAATAAAGTAGCATTGTCTCCCAAACTTGTAAATAGTTTGATTCGATCAGTTGCTGAGGTAGCTAGGAAAGACGTGAAAGAGTCAACTGACTTGCTATGGCTTCGGTTGTCACTTATGGCTCTAATAAATCTTGTTCAGGTAATAGCATCCTACTGTTCTTTTGTAATTTGCAAGAAGCAATTTCATCTTAAAATTCTATCATATATGAATTTATTATTATTTTTTCATTCTCTATTGATGGTGTTTTGGCATTTTTCATTTGAGGTTTACATGCATATCTCTTGTGAATTGATTTCCATATTTTTCTACTATGATTACATGATTCACAAGGGAGGCTTGGTTTCACTCTCATCATTTTGTATGTTTCAACAGTTGATGCATATAATGAACAATTACTGTTGCTTTTGTCATGATGCACGTGCTCTTAAAACTATATTAGTTTGATCCAAATTCATATTTGATGGGTCTTATGTCTATATTGTCTCTGCTAGATTATTAATTTTAGAAAGTTCTTAAAACTTTTTCTTCTTTATTTTGTAAAGTGCTTTCTTTTGATACATCAACTCATATGATTAAAGGGTTGCTTTTGAGGAATAGGTGCTTGGTGTGCCTTTTTACGCAATGATTCTATGTGAAGAGTCTCTCAATTGAAGAATTTTGTCATCCTTGCAGTAAATGTTTGGTTCTATGTTACAAGCTTTGTCTTGTTTCTATTTTTCTTACTGTAGTTTTTGTAAATTTTGTAGTCACAGTCTGTTGATACATTCCCAAAGAAGGCTTTGGAAATTTTAAGGGATATCAGGTAACTCCTTATTTGTCTAAACATTTTTTGGAGCTATCTAATGCAATACTGCATGTGTATCATCACTTGTTGTATTTTCTAACTGACCTTTTTTGCATGCTTTAAAAGGGATATTGCTGGGATTCTTCTGGAACTATCTAAAGATTTTAATATTGATAGATTTCTCACTATTCTGTTGGAAGCTCTGGTCGATCAAAGGTGTGAAGCTGATTATTTTTTTCTACTGGTTATACTTCATGGCGTACTCACTGCTTCTAACTGGTTGTTGTCTTTTGCAGTTCTTCTGATGACTCATATCATCTTGCTTTAATATCAGTAATAGATACAGTTCCTCTGACGAATTTAGTGGATCATATTGTCTCCAAGATTCTACTTTGCTGCATGAGATTATCAGAGAAGGATGGAAATTCGGCATCCTCTGAATCAGGTTTGTGTAACTTGTTAGCTTTTTCATTTCAAATTCACATTTTGCTTCACAGATGTACATGGTTCTATTTATTTGCTATGATATTTTTATTTTTACTACTTTTGAACATCATAAGTTTACTGTCAATTGCAGGCACAAATGTGTTTTTTCTTAAATAATTGTGCATACCTTCTGAACTACTTGATTTTACAGCTACTTTTAGTACTAGCATCACTACTAAATTATGTTATATTTCTGACTTATCTCTGAACTATTTGGCAGGAACCTGGGCTAAGAAAATTTTGGCTGCTATTCATAAGAATTATCCATCTCAATTTCATGGAGCAGTTCACAAGTTCCTAGAGGTCTGTTAAATTATCACTCTATCTGTATTATTGCTTCTCTTTATTCTTCTCATGCATCTGGTCTTATGTTTTTGTCCTTCTGTCTTCTACTAGGATACCAAAGTACAATCCAAGAAAGAGGACACAGTGTGTGAGTTCTTGAGTAAAATATTGGATGGGAATTTGGATTTGTCAATGGTTGTCCCAGAGTCCAAAATATGGTTTGCATCACACCATCCAAAGGTATTATGTACTACCGCCTTATGAGGATATCATTGTTTTTGGCACTTCTTCCTTTTCAATATATGTTCAAGACTTCTTATGCTTTGGTGCTGTGACATAGCCTGAGGTACGGCGTGCTACATTTTCAGGGCTTAACCGATCTGCTATTCTGAAACTGAGGTCTCTTGATCCGCAGGTAATTCATGTGCACTTATATGTAACTTTTTTTTTAATTTATCTGTACTGTAAATTATTTAGTTCTTCAAGCCCTTAGTTTCATTTGGGAATGTCGTGTGGTGCTTGTATAACTCACTCTTTCTCCTTTATTTGATGTTGGTGTTTAATCATTATTACTGTCTTATTAGATTGATTGGATGGAAATATATTGTCTCTTTTGCATTTTTTTCCCATGTAAATTATGTGCACGTCAGAATATCTCATTTCTTGACTGATAAGTTTGTTCCATTCTTCTTGTGTCAGAGGCTTGTAACCATTAAAGATGTCATACTGCGCCAGCTTCACGATGATGATTTAACTGTCGTTCAAGCTGCTCTTTCTCTGGATTGGTTCACTGAAATAATAAGTCCTTTAGAACTTCTTGAAGCATTGCATCATGTGCTTAAGAGATGTCTAAGCTTTCTGACATCAGGTGAGCATGAGGTATTTGGAAATCTTCACTGCCACCACTCTTGCCTCTAAACCCTTTAAAAAACAGAAAAAGTATAAATTCTCTACTGATTGATTCCTATTTTCCAAAGTTACATTTATTGCCAAAAATTAATGGTGCAAAGAAAAACCTAGGTGCTTGTGCTGAAGGAATTTATAAGCCTTGTAAGGACTTAGTAATATCAGGTCAATGATTTTGATGTATTCCATTTTAGAGTTAATTTGTTTTAGATTTGCTGATATTGGTATATGCTGGGTGCTCTATGGTTGACCTAAGCAGATTCTCAGGTGTACAAAATTGGAGGAAACTCTTGAAATGGAAGTTTTGAGTAGAATCCTGCAATAAAAGTCCCAAAGTTTTATCGATCTTGCTCTTGAATTAAATGAGAAGTTATGATAAATTAGAAAGCAGTGCCAGAACAGTTTGCTAATAGTTTTTGCCTATTGGTTGGAAATTGTTTAATTAAATTTATACCATATCCAGAGTTTATACTCCCAGGCTTGCATGAGCTTCATTTCCTTTTATGCTCTCCATTTTCAGGTTCATCAGTTAATTCTACTTTATCTTGTGACGTTGCTGTTTCATTTCTAAAGGTTGCTGTTTTCAGCTTCCATGATCAGATAGATTATTTGAAAGAAGTTGCTTCCATGATATTCCCACTGCTACTAAATCTGCCAGAGGTGCTTAAATGACACGACTTCTTGGGTTGCCATGTTGGCACTAATTAAGCTATATTTCTGTTTTTATTGATGTTTCATTAATTTATTTTTATACAGACTCAGAGGTTGAGTTTAAAGGTTTTGGATTTAGCCAAGGAAGTGAAGTGGCCATTTTTCCAGACTCTTGCTGCTGTGTCTGGCGAGGATGTGGTGAATTTTCTTTTTCTTTTCTTCTTTTTCCTTTTAAAAGCTGGTTATCTGTTTTGGTATTCAGGCTTTCTATTGTGGCTTTAGTGTGGATGGTAGCTTGTCATAATTATAATAATAATTAAAGGTTTGTGAATACAGGAAATGCTAGGCTGAATGCTTTGAATTATAAAATTATGTGAAAACATAGGCGTTTTGGCTGGAAGAGTATTCTTGGCTCCCATGTTTTTTATGTTATTGTAATTTGTAAAACTCCATGGGGTTGAATTTTCTGTTCTTTACTTGGATGTCGACTGAAAGGACTTGAGTCTTGCTACATGTGGAGGTCTAGTTAGATTGTCCTTTTGGGGTGGAGAAGGATGAAAATAAGAAATGAGTTTTGCCAATGAGAGTTACAAAAGACACATAATACTTTTCTAGGAAATTTTGTAATCTACTTTGAAGGATTCTCAATTGATTATTTTCTGTGTCTGTCAACTCTATGATTTCTTCTTGTGGTTCCTAAATGTAGCTCTTCCAGAGCATGGGGTAGATGAGAAGGATTGGTGGGAAAGGATGCTCCAATTTGGTGTATGATTTTTTATTTGCATAGCTAATTATGGTGAATGAATAAACTTAAGGGACATTGCCCTCCCTCCCTCCCTCTTTCTTTAAGTGCTAGTTCAATCTGTGTAGCATGATTAGTTTGTACCTTCAGGATTCGCAGATATAATAGAGTTGCTAAAATGTTACCACCGTGTATAAGATTTTTTTAAGTCTTCAGCTTACCCCTGTCTGGTAGCCTGATATGCTATGCAGATATCTTTGAAATTTGAGGAGAAAAAGAAAATACAACTTGGCTGGTGAAATTGAATACTAAGTCTTGGATTTGTTTTTTTTTTGGTCATTTCATCTCTTTTGACTTAAATGTGAATTTCGAAAGCTGCAGCAATCTCCCTCTAGTGCCCTGTAAAGATATTCTAATACTATGCAAAATTAAGATATCTTTTGGCGTTTGGGGATTAATAACTGCTGTCAAAATTTTAGGGGGATTAGTGACAATTAGGTGAAAGCCTAAGGTGGTAGAGTATTGTTGACCGTAGTTTTTCTTGTTCTTGCCCTCAACTTTTAACTATCAATTTTAGTTGTTTACTCATTGCTTTTCTGTGAGCTGAATAACTTTGAAAATGGAAAAGTTGCAGAAATTGCTTTCTGGATCTTCAGTTGACATGGAGCCTGTTAGCAGATTTGAAAAGAAAATGCAGAAGCGTGGAAGCGTATCTACAGTTAATATTGAAATTGTTGGAAGTTTATCAGAAGCATTCTTGATGAACCCTCATGAGTACTTGCCTTGGCTTACCAGGAGTTGCAGTGATCTTAAGTCATCAAAGACTCTTTGCTTTCTGGTTCTGATGCAGTCATTTTCTATGTCGAAAAACAGTATGTGTCTTTATTGTTTAATAGAATGCAGTCTTGTGGTTTTCTGATGTTCTACGAAATATTTCTATTTTGACTTATTATGGATGATTTAATGTGCTAATTTTTACCTTTTTCTAGTTCCTTGCATTTTTATGCAATCCCAAGCCTGGAAATTTCTTGCTAAGGGATTATTTTTAATTAAATTATAAGTGCCATTTATTCTCAAATTTGCATGGTTGGCATGGTCCGAGCAACAGGTTACCTGAGCCCTTCATACTGAATTGAAATTAATTATTTACCAATGTAAATTTTTTCACTCACTGGTCCCTTCTTGTTATTAGGTGTTTTTTTTTTCTCTTTCTTTTGATAGTGCTGTTATGTGCTACTGGAATATGTGTTAGCTTTGTGTTGGTGGTTTAATACAAAATAGACTTGGTAGTGAAGAAATGTTGTTTGTCTATCTTTTTGAATTATTTGCTTCATATCTTATTGTAATCTCCCTGACGTTTTCTTCTGCCCTGCTATTGATTTTTACACCTATAATTTGAGTTTGTTCTGTATGTTTTCATCTATTAGATGGCAAATTTTTGGTGCTTTTCGAAGCTTGCTTTCCAGTTTTGAAGTCTGAGTGGGAGGCTTTTGGGTCTGTAGTTGACGCTTCTCTACAAGAGGTTAAAAAGCAATTTTGCTGTTTCTTTTTTCGTGTTAACTTGCTATTATTTTCTTGTTCTCATTATTCTATAATGGCAACTGTTGTATTGACAGTTCAATGAAGAGATGCTTGATTGGGATTGCAGAAAGTTCCTAGATCAGCTGTTTGTTGCTGATATTGATTCTCTAAACACATATATTCTTATATGCATATTCTGGAGGTTACTTGAGGCATTTATTTCAGCATCCTCTACTGAAGTCTTTTTGGTTCGTGATGCTATTCCTTTTTCTTACTTTCTATGCTGCTTTGGTGGTTGCATCATTGTTACATATTTTTTCCTCTCTTTTAGGATGATAGTGAGAAGGCTATTAACCGAGTTCAGGATTTCTTCATCTTCGTTGCGGTCTCTAATTTGAAGTATGCATTCAAGAAACGCCTTCGAGACCTTGTTGAGAAACATCTTCATGATTTTCTTACAAAGTGCAAGATTTCACCAGTTCGATTTCTGTCTAGCTTTTTTACAGCAGAAGGTGCTTTTCTGGCTTCCTTTTTTCTATTTGTCCTATTTTATTTACTTTTTCTTTTTCAATTTTAAGGCCTGACACATGAATTATACCTGCCTCACTTGGGATGTTGATCAATGGGATTGGATCAAAATGATCGCACTTTGATTATCAATCAGAGCCTAGACCAGAAAACAAGGAATCTGGCTTGGTTGCTTAAATGAAGCAGTCTCCCTTTAAGTTAAGAGTGAAAGTACAATAAGTTAATTTAATTGATGATCAAGAGATGAAAGGATTTTTAACAATGCTGTTATAGCTGGTACTTCAAAAGCTACATTCATAAAACTGTCATGAAAATTTAATTCTTAACCAATTCAATATGTAAATTCCAACCATCCAAAGTAACATTCTAAAATGAATCCAACAAGACATAAATCTCTGATTAACTCAAGTTTTGAAAAGCTGCTTATTTATCGATTGTACCTGACCGAATGATGGATATACTGGTTGAAATGTCATTTTTTTGCGGAGGGATCGATTAGCAGTTGCTTAGTCTTATACCAGATTTGATTTTGCAGATGTTCCCTTTGCAGTTCAAGTAGAGAGTCTTCACTGTTTCGCATTTCTTTGTTCTCAGCTAGATGATAGACTACCATTTGAACTTTTGGCTGAATTTCCTTCACTTCTTGTTCCACTTGCCAGGGAGAATCAGGTTTCACCATTTTTCAATTTTTAATGTTGTGTTGGCAGTTCTTTAGATTCATTTTTGGTGTTCATGATGTCTCCATTTTGAGCTCTTCATTTGGTGAGGTGTATAAAGATGTGCAATGTTGTTGTCAGGCTACTAGGTTTGCTGCCATGGACTGTATTGAAAAGTTACATAAATTGTGGTGTCAAGTTGACTTTTCTAGCAAGAAAAATGGTATTATATATGATACTCTTGTTTCTTATGGTTGTTTGTTTGTGTTTGTATATAACTAACTATAACTGGAATTGCTCAATAACAGGAAACACTGCAGTTTGGAGCCATTTTCTTGATGAACTTTTGGGCTTGATGGTTCAACAGAAGAGGCTTATATTGTCAGATAAAAATTTCCTCCCTTCTTTTCTGACATGTTTGCTTAGCTCATCCTGTGATAGCATTCTAGTGTCTCCAAACATTGAGCAGAGGTATTGTCATGTTTTATTTCTTTTCACCGCCCGTCAGCCATAATTAGTGCTGGTTCTTTCTAATCACTTTAAATAGCTACACTTGTTTGCTAAAAATTATACTCCTTTAGTTTTTTGTTGCCTTTGACTTGTGCGATGGAATAATTAGCAGTTTGCCATTGTAAGTGTAGTTTGCAATTGTCAGATATCATCGCACCTAGCTTTTATGAATGCTGTTAGACAGAATAATACCATGATTCATGAAATTGGGTATTCTGTTGTCTTTAGCTGAAGTGCATAATATGTTTTTCTTAATTTGTGTTTGGGGTGCACCACACTTAAGATATAGTCATTGTCATTGATATTGGTTTGCTAAATTGTTTATTCATGCAGTACTGTTTTCAATTAAGATGTTAACTCTTTCTTCCTGCAAACATTTAATTTCAGATTTAATCAATCTACAAAGGAAAAGATTCTTGCTTTCATATTGAGTTCTGCCCTAAAGCTTTCCGGATCTGGCAAGGTTTGCCCTTTTTTTCTTTTTTTGTTTATTTTCCTTTCCCTTCCTTTTTAAGTGAGTTTATTGTCCTGGGGATTCTTGTTATATTCATGTGCGAAGAAGTGATAATGTCTGGAAAATTGTTGAATGGGTTGATCTTGTGGGCAGCTAAAGGTTCTATCTTTGCTTAAAGGATTAGGCAACACAATTCTGCATGTTAAAGAAGTTGAGTCATTGTTATCCCTGCTTCTGAGAAAACACAGCCAATACCATTTAGACCTGGAAAATTCATCCCTGAAATTGTCAGAAATTGAAATCAGGATCCTCTGCTTGCTTTTGGAGGTAAGATTTTATAGTTGTTTTTTGTTTGTGTGGTTTTAAAATACGCATGCTTCTCTCTCTTTCTCTCTCCTCTCTTCTAGTAAACCATAAACATGCTTTTTAATCATGCTCATAGCTGTTTGATGGTGATTTTATTCTCTGCTTTTCCTAGATTTGTGTTATGCCTTCATCGTTGCTCGGTGGACAAATTTCTGAAGATTATGTGTTAAAGGCATTGCAAGTGAGAACCTGCTTGCAACTTGTATCCGTGTACTTGAATTTTGGGTCTCCAATGCTAAGCATTTATTTTTCTGTTTTTACTTTCAGTTGGATTTTAAGTCTCCAGAAGACCCTGCCATTATAGAACCCTGTGTTACAGTTTTGCAAAAGCTAAGCAATCAATTCTACAGTGGCTTGACAACTGAGGCACAGGTTATTCTTATCAACTTTTATTATATCTTCTGGAATGCTTTACTTTAAATTTCAACATTTTACCTAAGTTGATGGATAGCTGAAATAGGATGTTTAAAGGGAAAAAGACAAACATCTGTGTTCGTATAAATTTTATATTATAGTAAGACAAACCTCAAGGATCATATTATGTCAAGTGGAAGTGTTACACCAGATGTTAGATTGACAAGCTGAGATACGGAAAAGCGGTGGGTGCTATGCATTCTGATCATTGTTGGATAAAGTTAGATTGCATGCAGATCCTTGTTGGGGAATTTCTTTTTATTCAAAAAACATTTTCAATCTGTTTGGTACAATTAATTACAGATAATCCAGTGTACCAAATATGCTTAATTTATTTTGGGTCTTTCTCTGGTTTGAAAATGATATTCTTCTACATGTTACCTGTTGATTTTTGCCTCTTCTGATGTTTTACGAGTTCTAGGGTAGATGGTTGTTTTTGATTTATTTATATAGAGTGGATGGTCATTGCCTATCTACTATATGTTTGTTGTCAATCTATTTGCATAATGGCTGATGGTTGTCATTGATCAATTCAATTCAATATGAACCTAATATGCAAAGTCCATCATGGGTGAATGGTTTTTCATTAATTTTCTTTTATCTGTTCTATCAGGGTCATCTGTTCCGACAGCTAATACTTTTGTTTCACAATAGTAATGGTGATATCCGAAGTGCAACCAGAGATGCTTTGCTGCGTTTAAATGTTTGTTTCCCTCTCTCACTCCCTTCTGCGTTTAAATATTAATATGATTCTCTTTTGATGAGTTATGTTATTATTTCTTGAATCTTATTTATAGTTAGTACAAGCATGTTTCCTTATCTGCTAAACTTATAGTTAGCATTTTGTTGATTTTGAAGGTGTGAAAAAAAAAGGGCACACTAGTACTAAATTCTACTTTGATTGTTAAAATTATATATGAAAGAGATTTCTTGAACTTTTCTATAGTTTTGTCCTTTGCATGTGAACTTTTCTATATTATGTGCAATGACTTCTTGGTTTTGCATGGGTAACTATCAATAGTTTAGTGGTAAAGGGCTCAAAACAAATATGATGAGCTATGTGTAGTTCTGGTTGTTTGAGAGGCTTTGGTTAAAATATCATGTAATTTGAAACTTGTTGTGACCACCAAAGTAAGTGAGATAAATTTGTTTTGTTTCCTGCATTTATTAGCTTCTATGTTAGACACTAAGTTCCTCTTGGAGTTATTCTGTTTTATAAAGGCAATGTTCTGATAAGTGACTGCACTCTTATGGATGTCATAGATTGCTTCCTCTACAGTAAGTCAGATGCTTGATCTTGTTCTGAAAGAGGATCCACTTGTAACTAGTTCAGCACATGGAAAGAAGAAAAAAAAATTAGCTGGAAATCTAAAGGCCGGCTATCATTGTGATATAGTTTCTAGAGGAGAATGGTCTCTCTCTTTTCTTAGCTCCCTTCTTGATGCGTTGCTTCTGAAGAAAGACATAGCAAACAGGTCTGCATTTATAAGTGATACTTCCTCTATTTATTTGTGATGCGTTTCTGTTTCTGGATAATTTTCTGTGAAATTTGTCTAATAATTAAAGCCCTGTCATTTTCATTCTCCCCAAAGAAACTAACTGTGTTTTGTTAAATGTTTTAGGCAGTTTCTCGTGGGTCCCTTATTTAATCTTCTTGGAAAAATTTTCTCTGATGAATGGGGACATGGTGCTCTCACTCAAGATGAAAGGTTGATACAAACTTCTGGTGTGTCTCAGACAATGTCTAGTGCAATTTGTTACATTCAGCAGGCATTATTGTTAATTTTGGAAGATATTTTTGCTTCATTCATTAATGCAAATAGTCCCCTAAAGGTATGAATCCTGTCATGGAGTTGAATGTTGTATAACATGCCATTATGTCTGGTGCCCCTTTCTAGTTTCATTTTTTCTTAATTGATTTTATGTAACATCTCTGTCATGGCAGGCTGGCATAATAAATAAAATTGATATCCAAATACTGGTTGATTGCGCTCGTTTGATAGAGGATGGAGAAACCCGTAACCATGTTTTTACACTGTTATCCTCAGTGGTGAAGTTAGTTCCAAATAGAATATTGGAGCACACATTGGATATACTTACTGTCATTGGAGAATCAGCAGTTTCACAGGTTTATTAAACTATCTGCTGGCTTTATATGTATTAGACTGCTTTAATTTGTCAATTTTCTCCCAAAAAATATGGTATATTTTGTTAATTTTTTCAGGAGAGATCCTGGATAATTTCTTGAAAGCAATTGGAAAAAAAAATTGGGTCTCTTTTCCCGTACATCAATTTAAACTCACCTTGTTTTAGATATATATCAATACAAAGCTTTAAAACTTGTTTTGCATTCAGAAGTGATTGTTGATTTTTTATTTACTAATCACTCTGATTTTGAACATCTGTCTACAGATTGATAGCCATTCACAACATGTGTTTGAAGATCTTATATCTGCTATTGTTCCATGTTGGCTGTCTAAGACCAACAACACAGAAAAATTGCTTGAGGTAGTTTTATCATAAACATTTCCAGCTCTTATATATTGTTGGATGTGGTTGTTTCTATTTGAGTTCTCTAATTTGGCTTGTTCAGATTTTTATAAATATATTGCCTGGAGTGGCTGAGCATAGAAGGCTGTCCATTATTATATTCCTCTTGAGGTATCATCTAGACTTGATTATTTCAGTTGGTTTTTCAGTGTTTCCTTGAATTAACATTTTTTCTCTGCAGGATTTTAGGGGAGACTGATAGTTTGGCCTCATTGCTTGTCATCCTTTTCCGTTCGTTAGTTTCAAGAAAAGGACTATCTTGCCTTAATGCTACACACGCTTCAGATAGATTTTCTGCACAGAAAGAGTGGGAGTATGCCTTTGCAGTGCAAATATGTGGACAGCATTCATCCCTGATATGGCTTCCTTCTCTTGTAATGGTTCTTCAATTAATAGGACAGAGTGATCTCTCTCAAGAACTGGTTATGCAATTGTTGTTTGCCATGGATTTTGTTTTGCACAAATTGCAAGACCCAGAATTTTCTTTGAAGCTTGAATCAAGGGAGAGTTCAGATAGCATCCAGGTCAAGCCATATGCTTTTTAGAATTTCTCATGCTTTATTATTAGACAAATGTGGCTGGTGGGACGTGAGTGTGTTGCAACCAGGTCTTTATTTGTGTGCATTTATAAGGATAAATTTCCCTAATTTTGTTCTTGATTTTTAATAAATTTGCATGACACTATTTGGTATAAGTTCAGCAATTCTATGCGTCTAATTGCATATGACTTGTGGGTAAACGGAAGTAGGGGCATTTGGAGCCATGCTGATACAGTGCTAGGCTCGAGCTAAACCATCTACTTGACCTCAAGCTTGGCTCCATAGTGAACAAGTTGAGCTCAAGTATTAATCCAGTAAAGGTCAAGCAGCTCACGAGAGCTTGGTTTTTACAACTTTTGACTGAAGCTCATATTTTAAGAACCACTTTCCGACAACTTAATGCTATAATATTTAGGCTTGCTAGCCCTGCTCCTTCAACATGCATTTATGGTAGGTAAGGTCTTGCACAAACATTTTCCTCTTCACAACTTAGAATCTATGTAATATGATAGTAGCCTATTGAAGTTGGAGGAATCTACTCTAGAATGCTTCATTATTTAGTTTGGTTGTACCCATTTCTGATCTCTTACCTTATTTTCTTTACTCTTATGTTGCAGAACTTTAAACCTGTCATCTTTTTAAGCTTTTATGGGTGAAATTGTCGCTGGGCTGGCCAAATTTGGCTAACTGTATTTGTTTTGATTTCTCATTTTATACTTAATAGTAATCAGAAGCATCATATTCAGAGGAATTGCTTTTTTTACTTATAGCAGAGAAAACTTGGAGAACTTATGGAGCAGGTTGTCTCTCTCTTACAAGTTGTTGATGCAAGAAGAAAGCAAATTGGCATTCCAGTTGCAACTTGGAAAGACTTTAGGGCATGCGTGGATGCTATCTTGAAGACTATTACAATGACTATGATCCCTTCCACATGCTTTGAATGCATCACCAAATTACTTGGCAATGCGGATGGCACTGTTAGAAAGAAGGTATATGGTTACTCACTCTTTCAGATTCTTTCTTATTAGTGTCCTATGCCATGTTTGAACTTTTGCATCTATCTTTTTCTTTCCATTAAAATGTGGATTAAGGATTATTGGGGCTGAGATTTGCCACATTATGAAGTTCAAATTTATGTTTAATACCTAAATTTTGTAAAATTAGGATGTGCCAATGTTACAGTCTACCACTGTTGGGCTGGTTGTTTTGTGTCATCTTTATACGGTACTAGATCTCTAATGATGAGCCTATTGTTTAACAAATAAAGTTGTACTTGCAA
Source organism: Theobroma cacao (assembly GCF_000208745.1). NCBI lineage: Eukaryota > Viridiplantae > Streptophyta > Magnoliopsida > Malvales > Malvaceae > Theobroma > Theobroma cacao. Next base: position 27,068,743 of record NC_030852.1, read on the forward strand.
ACAGGCTCTTGGGATATTATGTGAAACAGTGAAGGACCATGGTTCGGTTAAATCAAAGCGCAAGGAGAAAAGAGAACTGGATCTAAATTCAAATAGCTTTGAGCTCCATTTGGATGATACTTCTCTGGAATTGTTTCAGAAGATGTGTGCAGAAATTGTTCAGATAGTTGATGATTCTATTGAAAAATCAAATGCTTTGTTGAAACTGGCTGCAATTTCAACACTGGAAATCCTGGCACAAAGGTTTTCTTCTAATTATTCAGTCTTCAGCATGTGCCTTGCATCAGTCACAAAAGGCATTAGTTCAGAGAACTTGGCTGTCTCATCCAGCTGCCTTAAGACCACTGGTGCTTTGCTTAATGTGCTTGGACCAAGGGCACTGGCTGAGCTTCCCTGTATAATGGAAAATGTTATAAAGAAGTCTCGTGAAATTTCTGTGAGTTCTGAATTAAAAAGCAAGACTGATGAAAATAGCTCCATTTTGCTGCTTATTCTTGTCACTTTGGAGGCAGTTGTTGACAAGCTTGGTGGCTTTTTAAACCCATATCTTGGAGATGTCATAGAACTTATGGTACTTCATCCTGCATATGTGTCAGGATCAGATCTGAAGCTGAAATTGAAAGCTGATTTAGTGCGAAAGCTCCTTACTGATAAGATCCCTGTAAGTCTTCTAATTAGTTATTATTTCTGGGAACCTTTACACTTTTTCAGTGGGCTAATTCTATCATATTTACTGTGATTCTTGTTGCCAGGTTCGACTTACACTGCAGCCTTTGCTAAAGACATACTCGGGTGTTGTTAAATCTGGAGATTCAAGCTTGGTGATTGCTTTTGAAATGTTAGCAAACCTAGTTACTAAAATGGACAGGGCATCAGTTAGTGGTTACTATGGAAAGATTTTTGACCAGTGCATGCTTGCTTTTGATCTTCGCCGGCAGCACCCTGTGTCAGTTCAGACTATTGATGTGGTAGAAAAAAGTGTCATCAATGCGTTAGTTTCTCTTACGATGAAACTTACAGAGAACATGTTTAAACCTCTTTTTGCCAAGAGTATTAAGTGGGCTGAGGCAGAGGTTGAAGATGTTGCTGGGAGTGGAAGCCCAAATATAGATAGAGCTATATCATTTTATAGCCTGGTAAATAAACTTGTGGAGAATCATAGGTGAGATTTCTTTCTTATTTACATTTGGTGCAAAGTTATACATAGCTTTCACATTTTTTTTGCTAAGTGGTGTGTGATTCACTGTTCTCTTCCTCAATTTTAGTCCCCAAAGATTTGATTTTGTCACCTACATTATATATCTATACTTCGTCCATTGAAGGTTTATGGTTTGTGGTCCTAGATCAGTCCAACATTTTCATAATGTACAGGGATGCATGAATGTCAAAATTTCAAATTCGATTGAGGAGCTTTCTAAGCTGCAGTTATGATTGTATCATGCGTTGAGCTATTTGTCATAACAATGTTGCAATTGTATTTCATTTGTTGCTAAGATAATTTGGCATTTTTTTTTTGAATTCACTTGTTATATATTTATCCCTTTGTTTTAATGTAGGTTTTTAGTTGAATTATATGTTCTTCCAAAATGCAGGTCACTCTTTGTCCCCTACTTCAAATACTTGGTCAAGGGTTGCATACAGCTGCTTGGTGATTTTGGAGTTTTTAAAGCTTCTAATTTGGTTCAGAAGAAAAAGAAAGCCAAGATTCAGGACGGGAATTTGGGAAACCACATGTTATCACTTAAAAGCTGGCATCTTAGGGCATTGATCTTATCATCACTGCAAAAATGTTTTCTCCATGACACTGGGAGGCTGAAGTTCCTTGACTCATCTAATTTTCAGGCTAGTGAATTATATTTTCTGAGCTGCAAATTTTCTAGTGCATGGAGTCAGTTCTAATTAAGCATGCATCATAGCTATTTAATTATTCTTTAAATTGGAATGGAACGCAAGATATATATATATATTCAATTTCACATTTAGGAGACACTTGGAGCAGCAGACATTGACATTGTCTTTATTGCTTGTACTGGGACTTCATCCTTGAATTATTTCTTCAGTACTGGTTGAAGTGGTTTGTGATGTCATAAGAATGTCACTGTTTGGATGCCTGCAATTTCTATATTGTATAAGTGCAGTATTGTCAAACCTTTCATCTATTTATTGAGCATCTACATCATTGCTAGAAGTCATGAAATAGCTCTCTGCTTGTTATCAAGAGTCTTTTAGTTTGTTTAACATCTCACCAAAAAACCATGGGCAATAAATGGCTGTTAAATGGCCTACCAGAATTCTTATGTTTACATTAGCATGTTCTGTTTCTGATTGCTTTAATTGATGAAGTATTCGGATTCATATGCAGGTTCTATTGAAACCCATTGTTTCTCAGCTTGTCATTGAGCCCCCAACTTCAATTGAAGAACATCCTGATACACCGTCAGTGAAGGAAGTAGATGACTTGTTAGTTGGTTGCATAGGTCAGATGGCTGTTACTGCCGGAACTGACCTCCTGTGGAAGCCCCTGAACCATGAGGTGATTTTCTATCTATGGTCTTTGAGTGGAAGTTTTTACCTTTTGAGCTTGGAATTGCGGTCTCTGTCAATATTTAAATCCATGCAAAGTATTGATCCTAATTTTGCCCAAACGTGCATATGATATCTTACTGTTAAGGTTGCGTTTGGTACACAGGATTATCTTATCCATCATGCTACGCACCAAACGTACCCTTGGGGATTTATCTCTATAAATCTTGGATAATCATTTTTAAGTTTAATTTTGGTTTATTAATTTATTCCTGACAACATATCCAGTATTTTTAATAGATTGTCTCGTTATCCTTGTCTTCTTGGAACTTGCTGCAAAGTTTAGTTCTATAATGCAGTTCTTTTTTTTTTTTCCTCTCTCAAGTTGACCCGTGTATTAAAAAAATACTTCAGGTGTTGATGCAAACACGTAGTGAGAAGATGCGAGCTCGAGTTTTGGGCCTGAGGATAGTTAAGCAGTTTCTGGATAATCTGAAAGAAGAATATTTAGTACTCCTGGCTGAAACCATCCCCTTTCTCGCGGAACTGCTGGAGGATGTGGAGTTACCTGTTAAATCTTTGGCACAAGATATTCTCAAGGAGATGGAGACGATGAGCGGTGAAAGCCTTCGTGAATACCTGTGATGTTTGTATGCCAGTGACATATACTACACATCATCTGGGAAAGCCACCGGATGAAAGGATTGATTGCAAAATCCAGTGAGTTTCTTTTCAACAGAAAGTGTAAATTTTAGGTTAAAAGTTAAGAGGAGGTTTAGGTCAAACAATGGGTCTAAGCTTCAATGTTTTGATCAATGTGTTTGGTCGCCGTCAAATTTTGTATGCCTTTGGCCGGCTTTACGTATATCTAGTTGTAAAATTTTGCCTGGTGTAATGTACAAAATCTTAATATATTGCTGCTAGCGCTGAGCTGAAGAGTGCAATGTTTTCACTTTTTGACCATTTTATCTGCACCAAAATTCTACCTTTAGCAAATAATTGATTAAGAGAAAGGAAAGATGATACTTACATGACCACTGCCCACTGTTAGCTTCTCTCTTTTGGCCGGTTTGAAGAAAGTTGGTTTTTACTGCATATATAATTGCCAAGGTTAAGATGATGAAAAATATTAGTGCTACTAATATTTATATAGAATTAAAAATTTTTAAAAATATGATTTAAAATTAAATTTGTACGATAAAAGGAGTAGTATCTAAAAGAATTGGTACAAGTAAAATATTTTTATTACCGTAGTAACTATCTTAATAGGAAATTTCACTTTCGGCTAGCCGACGTGGACGAATCTAGTGTGGTCATTGAGATCGTCTGATGGAGTGATGAGGTAATATGGACCGCCAGATATTCTAAATTTGCCATTCTGTCGTTGCGATGGGAGAAGAAGGGTTTAGGGCTTTGAAAGCTGAAGCAACAAACAAACTTTCACAAAACTCCATTGGTCATTGAGGAAATCCATATTTCGTCGGAAAAGAAAATGCTACCTCGATGGAACAGAGCTTTGGCGCATCTCTCAAAGCTGCGCTCATTCAACTCCATTGAATTGGGGAAAGATTTTAGTATGATTCATCGCCAGAGCTATGCAGCTGTAGCGCCTGCTGCCCCTGATTCCCCCGACAAATCGTTCCCTGCTAGATCAACGGTAATTTGTTTCTTTCAAAGCTACCCATTTCGCGTTTAAACGAATAAAACTCTGCCTGATGATTCGGGTTGTTGTTTTTGAACAGGTAAATTTGGATAAAATGTTTTGGTCTAAGCCTTGTTCATTGGCTTTGGCCCCAGACTCTCCCCTCAGAGTGGAAGACCCAAAGTATGATGGCATCAAGCGTATTATTCTCAAGATGATGCTCTTCTATAGTAAACAAAGCAAGTCTATTCGAGGGGCAAATGTGATATACCGGCGCGTCCTTTCACAAGTTGATAAACCTGCTATATATGAAGGTCCGTCGTCTGCTATATATGTGTATTGATATTAATTTTGATTAAATTTCATAATTCTGCTTTATCGACTGTCATAGTAGCATTGGCTGCATGAGTGAATATAAATTAAAACCCATATCTTTCTTGGTTCAGTATTTAACTTGGAGAAGACCTTCAAAATGACATTTTCTCTGCTTGTGCTTCATATGTGGCTCTGCTTACGCCGCTTAAAAGCTGAAGGAAAAGACGGTGTTGAATTAGGACAATACCTTTATGAGATCTACAATCATGATGTTGAGCTCAGAGTATCTAAAGCTGGGGTATGTCATCAGTGTAGGAGTTATTTCAATGTGGATAGCATGCTATCGCATGAAGATACCATTTTGGAAATTTATCATGTATGTCTTTGGTTTGAATAGTCATTTGCAGCTACTTTATCATCATTGAAATGGCAGGTTAACTTACTTTTGACGAAATGGATGAAAGAATTGGAGAAGATATTCTATGGAAACATTGTTGCTTATAATGCTGCATTGCTTCCAGAGGCTAAACAGGAGGAGCTAACAGACATCATATGGCGGTAAGATCTTTATCAGAACTTAATGTGGCAGTTGTTTAAAATTTCTCACAATAGTCTTCAATGCAACTTGTTACTAATTCTATGCTCCTGCAATGAGTATCAGTTTTATTTAATAGTTGATATGCCTACTATTAGAACGTTACTAGTGGGAAGCAATTTGTTATATTCAAACCTGGTTATTTGCCTTTAGCTCAAACTTTGTTTTGATTAATCATGGCCTCCTGGGTCAGTTTGGCTGGAGCTGAAAGTTATAGCAGTTCTCACCCCTGCTTAAGCTTAATATAACCCAATGTTACTTGCATCACCATTTGGGAGACATCTTGGGCAATGCATTTGCTCCTCATTTTCAACATTGGTTTGACATTTTACAGGAATGTCTTTTCTGATGATGGTACATCCAAACCAGATGCTGCTGCATTACGTACAGTCCAGGCATGTTCTCATCTTTTCTTTTGTTGTTGTAATTAATAGCCATGTAAGATGTGGTGTTGGTTCATTTTACTTCTGAAGTATTTTCTTTAGTTTCTTTTGAAATAGAAGCAATGCCAGTATATTTATATGTCCACATGCTGGAGAAGAGTCATTATGGTCATTTATCATAATGTGAAATACAGTATGAACAACCATAAGTTTATCCCTAGAGGTGTTCTGACTTGGATGCTTATCTTGTCTGCCATTGTGGTCTATATCAGTGGGTTAAGAGAGTCAGAAATTTTCCTCTGAATTATCATTTATCAAATTCCCCCCACACTCTCCCTACTTTTATCATGTGGAGTTGAAGGCATAGCATGACTGAGTCTTTACACTGTTGTCTGCAGGCAATGGCAAGGTATGTTCGTCGTGAAGTCACTTGCCTCTCTTTAACTGGTAGGTTATGTTTTGTCTATCCAACTAACTCATAAATGGTGGTTGTTTGTTTTGGTTATTTAATGGGCACTTGGAGTTCTGATGTTTGGAATGATCCAGTAGATATCATTGAATCCAACGTCTTGCATTAACCTAAATTTTGGCATTTGATATGCAGATAAGGAAGCCATGTTTTCTGGGAACTTCATGTTCACCTCATTGGAAAACAGCTCACCTGATCCTATGAGAAGGTAGAAAGTGGGAAGAAACTGATGTGAGGATTCACGTTTCCAAGAATTGCTTCTATCTTAGGCAAAAGTGGGGGAAAAGAGAGGGAAACAAAATTAAAAGAAAGAAATAATGGTCGCTCATGCTAATCTATGCTGGTAAGGTCTTCATATCACAGTTAAACTATTTTGCCAGCGTTTAATTATTTCATTACAGCAAGAGGGTGATTGAGCAAGAAATTGATGTATTCATTTGTGGCATTAATCGCAGATTATGCAAGAAAATGTGATTGTAATACAGTTAATATTTAATAGTAATTATTTTTTCTATTCCAAATTGTAGTTGATTTCTGCATTTGGGGTAAAAACAAAATAATATACAATTGTTGCTTTTTTTTAATCTAAATTAGTTTTTGTTATTTGTACGTCGCACATGGATAATTTAAGATGTAAATATTATAATTTTTTTATTAAAATTTTAATTTTTAGAAGCTTGTTAGAATTTTGATTGTCTTTGACAATTGTTTATATGATGCTCAAAAATAAATTCGGTACAACATCTCGATTTAGCAACTATGCTTGTAATTTTTGTATAGTTTGGGAGACTCTGGATGTATAGCTGTGAATGTGTATAGTTTTGGTTTTTGCTGCTAGCTATATTTTTATAGGCCAGGGTGATTATAGAGTACTAGGACTGATACAATCACAATACTCTGTTTTTTGTAAAGGGTTTACCCTGTTTTGCTTATGAAATGATTCTAATTTTCAAAAAAAAAAAAAAAACTATACTTGTAATTCATTGAAAAGGTAGAATTTTTTTTTTTGCTTATTATAATATTTGAATGGGAATTTTGAAACATAATCTAGAAAAGTGTGAGTTTTGACAGTTGCAACTGTTTGTGATCTGCTAAGTTTTTTAATTTCATATGGAAAATTTAAATGATTAGATCTTACTACAAACAAAATTAGAGCCACAAATTCCTTGATACGAATCGATATAAATAATGTTGTGCTTGATAGAGCATTGACTAGAGAAAAACGAAGCCCACAACCAGAATGTCAAGTCTCCAGCGTGCTTGGGAATCATCTGCAGCTGTCTTACTCTGCAATCTTCCTGCGAAGAACAGAACTGAAACAAAAGAAGCTGAACCTATATATATATATATATATATATATATATATAGATGCACTCTAGAACAAGTCCAAACAGAAAGAAAGCACAATACCTTGCTCTCAAATTTCTCAACCAAAATGCTTTCCACCAAGAGAAGCAGGGCATCCTCTTCAAATTCTTATCAACTTTTATCATCATCATCTGCTGATTTGATAGCCAGCGATGATAACATCTTGACTCTAATCCTTCTCTGCCTGCCTTTGAAATGCCTCCTCAAATTCAAGACCGTATCCAAACACTGGCTTTCTCTCATTACCGATCCCAGGTTTTCTCCCAAATACGATTGTAGAACTACCTCGGGCCTCTTTGCGCGCCGTCTTTCAGGCCAAACTAAAGCAGAATATGACTTCATAAATCTTACTCCCAATCCCTCTCGTGCTCCCTTTCAGTCTCTCACTTTTGTTGACGACCCATCAGGGATCAGAATCTTGCAATCTTGTAACGGCCTCTTGTTATGTTGTAGCTTTCGTGCTAATCGTCCAGAGACAACCTATTACATTTACAATCCTACTACAAAGCAATACACAGTACTTCCTGGACTAGGTCCAGGACCACGTGGCAGGTCTTCGAGGAATACTTTTGGTGTCAGTTTAGCTTTTGATCCTTCAAAGTCACCTCATTACAAAGTAATTTGCATCAGGAACTGCGATTCTGATTTACCGGATCATTACCAGATAGAGATTTACTCATCGAGAACTGGGCCCTGGAGGCCTTCCTGTTGTCCTTTCGCAGCACCAATCAGTGTACAATTCAAAAATGGTGTTTTCTGGAATGGTGCACTTCATTGGCTTAGTGACTGGGGAGATTCACTCTGCTTTGATGTCGAGGAAGAGCGAATCAGAGATTTGCCAATGGCCCCCGTCGTTGGGGATGTGCGGCTATATAGATATTTTGGACAATCTGGAGGCCATTTGCATCTTATTGAAGTCTATGGGTCGGACACTTTACAGTTCGATGTGTATGAGATGGAGAGAGACTACTCTGGCTGGTTTGTGAAATACCAAGTTGATCTTAATCCAATTGCAGCAGCATTTCCTGAGATGGCTAGGGGCTATGTTGATCCGGTAGACTTGCACTCTTATGCATTTTCAATACTCAGTGTTGTTCAGCAAGAAAGTGATGAGGACTCATTTTTGGTGCTGCACTTACGGAACAAAGCCATACGGTACAATTTCAAGGATGGTAGTTTCAGTAAGCTTCATGATTTTGCTCCTCTGCGTACTAGAGTTGGGGGTGATGGTTCACTGGAATTTGACTGTTATGATGCTTATCAATTCACTGAGAGCTTTGCTTGCGTCTGACTATATATCTATGTTGGAAAAGTTTTTGGAGTCCAATTATCGTTTTCTAAAGTTTTTCTCCGTGTTTGTTGTGGCTCCATATCTTGGAAAATATGACCAGTAATTGGGGTTTGATTAGTCAAAGATGATATTTGATTCTATATGCTGTTAAGATGTATTCACAAATTTCTCTTTCAATTGAAAGCTGGCGCTTCTGAAATTTCTGAGTCACTTGACATGAAAGTGCTCATCAATTTCAGAGCCAATAGCCAGGGTTTCCCTTAAATCCAGGGCGCCGACCAGAGGTCTCCTATTGCAAAGCAATACTTTAATTGATCAAATGTTACAGACAATTTGAGTCCAAAATTTCTGGCCTAAGAAAACACTGGTAATGAGGCAGATGGGTCCCTCGTAATCAAAGAAAATATGTTGAATCCAAACTGCTTCTATTGAGCCAGATGAAACTCAAGGAAGTTGAACCATACCATCGGCAGAGAGACTTGGAGATGCCTCCATGTTTGCTGACGATGGGATAACGACAGCTTGAAATCATCCAAATCAAAAAACCCAATTGAAGTCAAATTTACTTCAGATGAAACTGACCGAAACGTTCCATGAAATTTCATGAAAGAAAAATGAACTAAAGGTGAAAAATCTTACTATCAATTTGCATGTCAACCCCAAGTCTTAGTACCTTATCCAAACTTTAAATGATAGGTTTGAGAACAGTGATCAACTGGTGCTAATATGATAATTGACTATCTTTCTCTTTTTCTTTTCTTTGGATAAATGGGGCAATTTTATTTATTTATAACCCCAGCCCCATTTTCATATGAACTCGCTTGCTGAAATTTCTGCCGGTTTTCATGTAAGAATCTACCGGTCAAAAGATCCTAGATGGTGATGGTTTTTTTTTTTTTTTTTTAATGCCTACCAAGGTGCTGTGCAATCTTCCAAGTAACAATTGCTTGGCAATTGCAGAACAACTTCCAATGACTTTTCTCCTATTAATTTTCTAAGCAACTCAACAAGAATTCAAGCCACAGAGAGCATTATAAACGAAATGAACTTGCAAGATTACATCTGAAGCTGTATAAGAAATGATCTCCATGAATAGACAGGAAGTTCAAAACTCACGCACCAAACCAGCAGAGATGATAGGCAATGAAGACGATATTCTCATTAATGGAAGCTCAAAATTTCCCTCTGCCCTCTTCTTGCGGGTGCCGCCTTCTTCGAACAAGCCTAAATACCACTTCCTTTCACTAGATGGAAATCCAGTTCGTGATCCAATCAGATCTCTCACTTTCGCTGATGACTCTGCAGGCATCAGTATTTTACAATCTTGCAATGGCTTGTTGTTGTGCCGCAGCAACCGCCGTACTGGAGAATATAATCGGAACTACTACATTTACAATCCCACAACCAACAAATACACTATCCTTCCCCAGCCGGGCAACAGAATTCCAAACACTATTTTTTGTGTTATTTTGGCTTTTGATCCCTCGAGATCGAGCTATTACAAAGTTGTTTTTGTTCGGAGCTCAAGGTCATCTCCTTATCTTTACCAGTTGGAGATATACTCATCTGAAACTCAACTTTGGAGTTTCTCTAGTGAAATTCCCAAGGTTAATTACAGTCGATGGGCCTATTGTTGTGGTGCCATTTATTGGATGAGTTACTCTAGGAATTTCCTATGTTTTGAAGTTGATCAAGAGAGATTTCGAGAAATCCCAATGCCTGAAATTCCTGATGATTGGGGCCAACAGCCCATTTGCAGATACTTTAGAGAGCTTGGAGGCCGCCTGCATCTTATCTTGACCAATGGCAGGCACAGTACCCGGCAGTTTGATGTTTATGAGATGGAAAAAGACTTATCTGGGTGGTTTGTGAAGTACCGAGTCGACCTCAACGCACTTATATCGCAACATCCAGAGATGACTCGTAGCTACGCTCACCCATCAGATTGGGATTACCATGCATTTAGCGTACTAGCTGTTGTTTGTAAAGAAAGTGAAGGGTCATTCATGGTGTTGCATATACCTGGTAAGGCCATCTCCTACAGTTTCAAAGATAGAACTTGCACATTGCTCCATGATTTTGCTCCTGGTTGCACAGACATCGAGGGATGTACAACGTTCGAAGGTAAGGATGTGTATCCCTACATCGGAACTTTCGCCCGAGTAGGAAGTTGGCCTTTAGCAAATGTAGGATAGATTATAGGTTGTTCAAGCTTCTAGTAGACCAGCTAGCTGGAGGTCTGTCTTTTCTTCTGTCAATTTTGACTGTTTCTTTTTTCTGATATAAGAACTAAATTATAAACGAAAACATGGCTAATTCATGGCTGGTTGTACGTATGCTCGCTCAATTATCTTCAACAATGCAAGGGTTTTACGCATCAGTCCATGATTAATAATGAGTTTTGAGTAGCAAATAGGTAAAAGTACAACTTCAAAATCACTTTCACAAGCTATATGAAATTCAGAGTGAGGAAAATGTTTCTATTCAATGGATAAATTAGAAGAAACACTTTTTCCCACAAAAGTCCAAGATGCTTGTGGGAGATGATGCTCATTACCGGTGTTTGCGGCACTTATTTTGCAATGGTACTCAAGAATCATGAAAGCTTGGGTGCAAAAATGAAAAAGTGGGTGTTCCAGAATGAAAAAACTATTGGAGTGGCAAAAAGCTTAGACAAAAGTTAAAGTTGATTAGATTTGTAATGACCAATTATGTACAATCAAAGCAGTGAATGCAAACTGGCAAAACGTAACAAAACACAACCAAACTAAGAAAACTGACAAGTGTGAATCTAATGCAGTGTATATTCCAAATGTTTTGGAGCAGCCAAAGATTGCTTGAACGGAACAAAGGGTTTTGCTCATAGGCATTAACCTTGCCAGCCAAGGACATTTACAGATTGTCTCATTGTTTGGCTAGAAAAGAAAGGAGGAAAAAGGAAAGGGTCCACAAAAAGTATTATATGGTGCCAGATGACAATCAAGTGCAGAATTCAGGGGACTATTTGACCAAAATTGCCAACCTAAAAAAGTGGTTGTAGCTGTTCCGGGAATAAATTGAATGAATCCCCATCACAGCTCAACAAGCTATTCAGCTTTTCCAATCAGATGCATGCTCACCTACCCAGCACCCAATTGTTCGTTTAACTCCCTGTGCCAGCTAAAAGATAGGGGCACTACAATACACAAATACGCAACAAAGATTTGATTGGATGTAAATTGGCCTACATAGCTTGTTGAATATACAGTTAAGGATTCGCTAAGATAAGAGATAATCAATGAGAATACAATTTTTTTTTGAAAAAAAAAATAAAGGAAAAATCTAGTCAACTATCGAAATGACAATGCTGTTGCTATCCAAGGAAGGAGCCAAAGATTAAACAAGCCACCAAACATGGGATTAAAAATTTATGTCCATCATATCAATTCTTGGAAAGGCTGGAAACTGACCTGCAGGCCACGGGAACTGACCAGAAATCACCTATTGTAACTGCCAAGCACCTCGCTTCATTCCAGTATTTCTGTTGCTCCATATCCACTTGATGGGTAAGGCAATAACCCAAAAATCCATAGAGATCCAACTATAGGGATAGTAGGAGTGACATAACAATTGTTTCAAATTTACATGCCTTTGTGTCTCTTTACTGGGGCCAGATTGGATCATTTATTTTGTCATAGAGATACTTTGATAATAAAGAAATCCAGCAATCCGACAAACCCAATCACAAATTCTACAATCCTGGTTGGATGGCTGAGACTTTCACTTTTGCTTTAGGAGAGTACCCTGAGAAGAAACTTTCTTTACAAATGTCAACATCACCAATTATAAAACCCTTGTCATGTAGCAAACATTCAACCTTTTTGCTTCAAGAGTACCCATTTTTACGATCCCCGTACACATCAATATTGTCATTGTCACCCCTATTACTGCGACCATCAAATGCAATTCACAAAATCTAAATGTAGAAATTTAGCCTGACATCAATCGAACAATGAACTAATACCAATGCCACTGTTCATATATATCCCTGCAAAATGCATGCACGAGCTCCTACTTTCCAATTTCTTCAAGCTTCAGGAGCACTTGTCTGCTATTGGGTCTAAGAGAAGGAGAAGGAGAACAACAAGCCATGGCAAGCTGAAAGAATTTAAGGATGGATTCTTCAGTAACAGGATTTCCCTGATCATTGCTGTTCTGAAGAAGTATGTCTGGATGATACAGATCGCTAATTCTATGGTCTAGAACTGCATTTCGCATGAAGTTTGGCAGATAAAAATCCTCATCAGGGGTTGGCTTTTCATTTATTGGTTCCTTTCCTGAAAGTAGTTCAAGAAAGATGACCCCAAGGCTGTATACATCAGTCTCTTCGCTTGCATCCCTCATTTTGATGAGCTCAGGAGCTTTGTAGCCCTCGGCTGCAGAAGCTTCAAGCATTTCTTGGGCAGAGGTAGGATTCAAGAGTAGATATAAGCCAAAATCCGAGAGATATGGCTGGTAATTGCGATCCAAAAGTATGTTCTTAGACTTAAGATTTCCATGGACTACTGGCTTTTGCAACCCAGTGTGTAGATGATCTAATCCTCTGGCCATACCAATGGAAATCTTATACATTATGGTCCATCTATGACACTCCCCATTTCCATCTGCCCAGAAAAGCATAGTCTATTCAAAATCTTACACATTCTAACTAAAAGGAATCATGCAGAAAGAAGATTTTAACTTTTACTTTAGCATTCGAATCAGTTAAAAACAGAATTGATTTTGGTTGTTGAACATTATAGGAAAACTATAGCAGGGTAAACTCAAACCATCATTCTCATGGAGATAGAATTATGGAAAGAAAAGGGAAAAGGACAAAGGTTGATGCCGACATATAACTATATGCAGCAATGACACTAATGGATGCTTGCCAATGCGTGTAAAGGGGATGTATAGTCTACAGACAGACAAAACAAAGTTCATAAACAATTTTAATGCAGGTTAGGACTTCTCGGTAAACCACCCCCCTCTCCCCTTCCATTCAATTAAAGTCATAATAAATAAACCTCTACAAAAACCCATATCTCAAAATGATAAAAATAATAATAAAAAAAAAGTTTAAAATTTTTTCAAATGAAATTAATTATAATAAATAGAAAAGTAAGGAAATAAAAGAAAAAACTAAACAAATATCAAATTTTTTACAATATACGAATTTATTCTACTTCAAATAAGAACATAGGTTTTTTTTTTTTTTGTAATTTAAACTAAAAGTGAAAAAAAAAAGTGAAATGAAGAAGAGTTTTAACTGGAAAGCCTTAAAATATATCCATGAATGGAAAAAAAACCCGAATAGCAAACAGAAAGCTTTTCAATAATCCTTATATTTTAATTATTAATTTGCCCCCCTTCAAATCTAGAATTACTGTCAAATTTTAGCTAATAATTTTGTATGCGGATTGAATCCTGTCTGAAATCAATTTTTCCTTTGGATTTTCTGCTTTAGGGAGATCAAAAGGAGAATCTATCATCCTTTTTCTTCCATTGTTACTAGAAAATGAGAAACTTGACAAGAAACAAAACCTTGTTTGATTGATGGGAGAACAGAGAAAAAAGTGAATCTTGAGTTTCAGAAAATAAATAAGAACTCGAGTCAACTAGGCCAAGTAACTGAATTTAACCTCAACTGTTCAATCAATGTCCTAAACTTTTTTGTGCATTTTCTTCCAAACCCCAAGCATCAAAATGAAATGAACAGAACTGAAGAAAAAAAGGACTCACCTCTGAGTAACTGAGCCAGATTGCCATGCCTATAAAAAGGGTGAACAAGAAGCTTCTCTCCTCTAGGCCCAGCATAAAATCCCAAAAGAGGCACCAAATTGGGATGTCTAATGCACCCCAACAGCTGAACCACATCCCCAAATTCTTCATCTCTCAAGGCACACGCTGGCCTCAAAAACCGAAGCAATCTGACCATGTTGCTCCTCTGCAACAAGGCCTTGTACAAGGTTCCATAGTTGGACTTGCCAATCACTTCACCAGGAGCATCGAGAATGTCACAGATGGTGAGGTCTTGCCCGCCGCTGAAAGTGATCAAGTCCTCTATTTGTGACTCATCTACATGCTTCTGCTCTTTGCTTTCTATGTCACCCACCTGGTCATTCCTCGGTGCTCTTTTGCGGTAAAAGAAGATGATAAGTACGAGAATGAACAAGAAAGCTGTTGAAGACAATGCGAGAGCTAGTTTCAACATGTGGGTGTTTTTCATTTCATCAAAATTTTTTATTCTTTTATGGTTTTCACAGACAAGGTTTGCAGCTCGGTTAGCAAATGAAGATCCGAGCAGTGTAGTGTCTAGATATTAAAATAGAAAGTTGGGTTTTGAGTGGAAATTTCTTTTGTTAGGGACAGGTCGGGTATAGGAGACAAGAACTTGTAGATAGATTTGAACCTTTGTGCTTTGTGTGGGGGTGTGGAACCCAAGATTCTAAGGAACTAATTTGAGGACGATAATTTCAACTCTGGGACTTCCTTTGCACTGGAAGAGAGAGAGAGAGAGATAGAGGAGGGCTGAGGGGCTAATGCATCTTCAGAGTCAAAAATTGGTAGGAAGAAGACAATTAAGAGCGACTGCCATGTGAAGCTTTACTGTCTTGCTTGACCATTTTGTTGGCGCCGTTAGTGTAAATTTGGATCAACTGCCCCATGGCTTTTCTTGTATTGGTTCTTATCTCCATAGGATCACATTAAGGTCAAGAAATGGATGTCAAATCATACCAGTTATGGTTATGCTTTTACATTTTTCTAATTAAAGAACGTTTAAAGAGGGTAATGCGCATTTCTCAGAATCAGTATATGTATCTTTGGGTTCATAAAATAGCATATTCTTAACTGATTTTGGTGTGAAATAACACAACTTTTTTACCCAAATTTTTCTTTTAATAATTTGTTCATATAATTAACCTACTACTATAAAAATTCAACAATTCTAATCAATGCGCACTTGAGTTTACAACACAGTTAGATGATTAACATAATGGCATCACTACAGTTAGCAAATAGCATAAATTATAGGTTAAACAAAAATACATTCTTTACATCCAATCTTCCAATGATAAACCTCAAAAGCAGCAAAATACGAGGACAAAATATCCATTTAGAGAACCTGCCAAACATAAGCCTAAACATTGAAGCAAGCAGCCTTCACCCTTTTTTCAAACAGGGTAGAGCTTAGCTTACTGGTCTGTTTTTAGGGACATATGGACCCTCCTCCCCCTTGTTACTTACAAATGCGGCTTGCAATAAAAAAATAAGAAAATTTTAGTATATTTCTTTCTAAAAATTGAAAAGCAGAAGATGGGACTGGGGATTGTAAAGGAAAAAGGAAACAAAAGGTTTAGGATGCCGGACCATACCTTACCTAAGTCCCACTTTCTTCATATACTTTGATTCATATGCTAACAGAAGTGATTGTCATACTTTATTATTATTTTGTTTGCTTATTTTTATTTTTCTTTTGTTTGGGCTAAGACCCTTTTTATTTTTTATTTTAATTTTTGGCAAAAATTCAATCATAAGAATGATTTGATTCCATTGGTGGCCCATTTGTGATAATGGCAATACAAATTCATTGATGTCCGTATGACATTTGTTATGGTATAAAATTAAGAACCTTCAATTGCATTCGGGACCAAAGCTGGCCCATAATTCTTTTTTATTGCCTTGTGACTCACCGGTGCCCGATTCTCTACTCCAACAAAAGGTCTGAAGTAGACAATTCACCATCATCAAAATCAATGATTAACAGAGAATAAATCAAGGCAACCCCCCTTTTGCCCTTTCCTAATTGCGGAAAAATGGCATCATTAATTCTAACTAGAAAGTAATGATTTTTTATTTGAAATTAAGAGAAAGAGAGATTTAAATTTTACTTTGTAAATAAAAAAATCATATACTAATTGATGGATTAATAATTAAAATTTAGAAAAAATAATTGTATATAATTTTTGAGGTGTGCTATAAATTGAGAGGAAACTACACGTGTAACTGGTTAGACTTCGGAGATGTGATGCGTAGCGAAGATTGAAAGGTGGAGTTCCGGTGGTGGTTGAGATCAGAAATCAGGAATGTAAATTAACGGCGCAGATTGATGAGCTGTTACGGGGAACCCAACCCCAACACATAATCAGGCGAAGCGAGAGGGGTGAACGTGATGGTGATGGCCATGGCCTGTTGTTTTAGTCAAAGCCAGAGTAAAATTGGATGGGACCCCCTTCCCACCACGTGAGATAATGCTCCTCTTATCTCCACCATTATCGCCCCACCGTGTTTTAGTGTTTTTTCCCATCTAATTTAATTTAAGCTATCAATTTTTTTTTTCTATTTTTTAAAATTTCTTAGTCTCAAAATTGGTGAATATTCAATCTTATTTATTCCCATCCATATTTTCGGTTAAAGCATTTAATTTTATTATAAAATACACATATATTTTATTTAAATAGAATTAAACAATGGTAATATATTAATTCATAGTGATGCATGTATTTTTAGAACTTTCACCTTAAAAGGAATCCATTCATCATATTTTTCTTGTAGCACAGCATTTATTAAACAGGTATGGTGTTGGTTTATTAAACTTAAAAATCGTGTGCCTTATAAAATACGTATTCAACAAAGTATTAATTAGATATATTTGGAGATATGGGTATATAGAAATATGAGATTTGAAGAGGCATCAATGTGGCTGCTTCACCTGCCAATATTATTAGAAGGTAACGCTTTAGGAAGAATCAAAGCAAAATTATGAATTTGTACTGTTGACAAAAAAGGAAAACGAAGTTGTTGTAGGCAATTGCTTGTTATGGGGAGTTTGTTTGTAATTCCTTTTTGCATACATTGAAGTAATTGTAAAGTATATGAACTATTGGATTAATTACATATATAACCCAACAATTACTTCATTTTTAGTACGATACAAGCATAACTTTTTTTTTTTTAAAGAGAAACTCGAATAATGAAGATAATTTTATTTCTAATCTTATAAATTTTAAAAATTATAAATTTAATCATTTAAATATTTCGTTTTTAATATTATTCTCCAAGAATTTCAACATGTCATAATCACGTAAAAGAAAAAAGAATATAACGGGACAGATTTAAGTGAGAATTAGGATGGAAAAACCTTGATTATTTAAAAATCTTCATTGGACGTATGTGTAGAGACATCATTTAAAAAAATAGGGAAAACTAAGATTAAAATAAGAGAAGCACATGTGGTAATGGGACAATAGAATTGTCTGCTTCAAAGAACTAAGAAAAAAACCATCCAAATCCAATCCAACTCATGTTGGTTCATAAATACGGTTTGGTATTTTTCCCAGATTTCAAACAGCACAATATCATAGAATATCATCACATGAGCCCACACTGAAAAAAGAAAAAGTGTGCTGCTTGTAAATCTCTCTCACCTTTGTCATTTTGGCATCTTCCCATCCTTTATCTCCAGTTTATATTATGCTCGATGCAGACTTCAAAAGCTACACGCATGAAAACACATGGCACATGCAGAATGCGGATATTCAAAATCTAAAAGTCGACAAATTTTGATAGAGATTTTGTTTATCTTCAAGGCAGATAGAGTTGTATCTCCTTTGTCTTGAAGGAATGTGCTAGTTCTTGTTTCCATAATTAAGAATGTGAAAACATATCTCATTTCTCTCTCCAGACTCTAATTATGACATCAAGCTTTCCCTTTCCCTTAACAAAAAAGGCAGCCTTTCAAAGTTAATTTTTTAAATTGAGAGCATTTGAACAATTTTATGTCCCAACCTTAATCATAATGTGCTAATTGTAAAATGAGAATGTTTTTTGATCAAACTGAAAAATTAAAATTCTATATATGTAAATAGAGTTTATCCGAAATTAAAAATATGATTCATATAGCTGGAAGCCTGAAGCTCACATAATAATTCGTTATTGTTGAGTAAACAGCAGGGCAGCATGAGAGGTAGTCCCCAATCGCCCTACCCTTTCTATCTATCTTAATCCAAAGTTTAAAGGCCTTCTATCATCAGGCAGGGGCGGGGACCAATGAACCGCCCTCTAGTGAACGCCAAAGCGAGGGGTGGCTTTTGGCTTTTGGCGATGTGGTCCTGTCAAATAATTGGGGTGGTAGATGGTAGATGCTGAATCTGCAGAGACTTCCGGTGATGCCAAACATCGCATCCTTTTCACGGGGAAGGGTTAGGAAACTGTGCCTTTAGGTTCTGGTCATTGTCTTCATGGGAAATATGCATTTGCCAAGTGAAGCTGAGGATGAGAATAGAGATCACCATCATCACCACATACAAAACAGGTTGAGGAAATTGATTGAACGAAAGGACTTGAATATATGGAATTGAAAGGAGAAAAGATTCTAACCCTGGATGCAGTTAAGTGTCTTGTTGTACATTAAACAGCAACTGTGTTATCTACTTTTCTTTTCTGCAAACAATAATAGAAAAATTGACAAGAAAAGACACCGAAAGAAAGAAAAAAACAAACCTCAAAGAGAGAACAAATGATCACTAGGTGGTACTTAGGGAGTAGAGTAAGAGCTTGAACGTTCTGATATAAAATGACAAAAATGTAAGGAGTCCATTAGGCCGGATTGTATGGACTCCCCAGCTAGTTTCACTCTCAGTTCTAGCTGGCTCACTATTCTGTACAACTTGCTTTCACATCAGTTTCAATATTAAGCCCAACCATAGGGAGAAGTACAACAATCGTTTAGTAGGTCGACAAAAACAAGAAAAGAAACGAGAATCTTAATTTTAATCTGATACAATTTGATGAAATGGAAAAGAAAGAGGGGGGAGAGAAAGCTATCTAGAAGCAATTACACAGATATAAATGGAAAATAATTCCTTCCACTATAACATACTATCAATCACTTTTTCTTTTTGTTAATTAATTGTGCATTGGTGTCTATTGCAGTATAGTTGCTGGGCATGAATGTATTTACAAGTTACAAGAATAAAATTCCTGCTGGTTTTAGACAAGAATTATTCAGGCTTGCTGACTGAAAACAGAGGGGTTCTATTAGGGAATGTAGTACATAGGATTTGGTAACTTGAATGAACGACTGGACGGCGAGGAGCCCAATAAATCGCTCCATTGATCCCCAGAGTTACCAAGAATCCTAAATCCCTCTTCAACCATCTTACTCCTCTTTTCTGACTTAAATACTGTCGCTAGCTTGCCATGGTCTTCAGAGTCTCTGCATGGAATGAAAATACAGGGATCATTCAGAGATTATTACATCATAATTACAAAGCCTAAAGGCTAAATAGAACATTTCTCAAAGCAAATATAGAAGACATTGCTTCATGATAAAAGTTTCCGTTTCTTTGTTTATGCTAGACAACAGAAAACAAAAGAAAAAGAATGAAGAAGTGAAAACTAAGGTAAGAACGAAACGTCAAATGTCAACCATATAACTTTAACAACTGAATATAAAAGCATCTTCATCTTTTCTTGTATGCCTTTCTATCATTCAGGCATAAATTGTGCACAGATACTTGTTAAAATAAGATAAACAGCATGCAATAAAAAGCTGATAGCCACAATTATGCTACAAAGGAGATACTAGAGTTTAAAAAAAAAAAATAGTAACCGTAAACTAGTGTTAGGATTGCAAATGGATTGGATCAAATATACCAACATCTTAGGCCACATGAAGCCAATAAATTGCACAATTACTACCTATTTT
This sequence comes from Theobroma cacao, assembly GCF_000208745.1. NCBI lineage: Eukaryota > Viridiplantae > Streptophyta > Magnoliopsida > Malvales > Malvaceae > Theobroma > Theobroma cacao. Next base: position 27,089,057 of record NC_030852.1, read on the forward strand.
CAGTTAATAAGGGTTATTACCTAGTTAAATGCAATATAGAAAATATTAAAAATAAAATTTTATGGACAGAGTTCAGATGCTCAATGAATAGAGACTGAAACAGATATAACTACGATTTGAAACTACTGTTAGTATACTTGTTACATATGCTAAACCAACTAATAAAGTCCCTTCTGTGGAGGTGAACCGGTAAAAATCATGTGGCCAAGATCCTATGCATGATATGGTAAAATGGAAATGTACCCCTGGTTCTGGCAATGCCAATTTTTAACCACAGAAATAGCTGTAATATTACCACAAGTATGATTCCATAATTTCAAACCATGTTAGATGTGGTTTCAGAAACCATCATTGATGTAAGAAAACAAGCATACAGCTCCTTGGCATATTCTAAATGATCCAGGAACTAGGAACCTAGCAAAGGAGACCGCTACCTTAGCATGGACTACATATCCAAGTGAAAATATGAAACTGCCACCTATTCCAAGGCTGAATATTTTCTAGAAAGCCCTATCAAAGTTAATCCTTACAAGCTTCCCTTGCATTCCCTCAGGGAAACTAAAAAAATTCACATTCATACTTTAGCAGAGAAGCCCCCAGCTGGATTATCTTAAATATTTTCCCATATAGAAGAAAAATCTTCATTATTCTTCCTATTATCTCATTCAGCAAAGCAGAACTTGGTGCACAACCACAAAAACCTGATCTCCCTCACTGTTTCACCCCATGCAGGAAGGAATAAACAAAAATTTAAGGGAAAAAAAATGAGGTGGACACCAGAGTTCGAAAATTCCCAAGCATAACACAGATATGCAAGACAGCACACAATCAGCATGTCAAAAGGAATATCTTGTCTACACTTTGAGCATAAATACTGTCTCTTGGAAAGAGGATTCAGATTAAATAGGCAATCAGAAACTCAGAGACCAACATCTAGATCAAGGAAGCTGTCTACCAAGAAAATGTTAAGGCACATCATGGCATAGAAAAACTGGACTACTTGCTATAGACAGTATCAACAATTAGAACTCTATGAGAAAACAGATAAAAATAGCATTGCAGTCAAACACATGTCATTTAATAGAATATATAAGTAACCAAATTCACATTTTTCAATCAAAAGACTAGTGATTCTCACCGTAAAATAAGCTTGTCCCAACTCTGAAACCCTGCTTTGGTCAAATTTTCAATGGTAACAGACCTTTGCTCTTCACTTCGCCCAGTCAGTAAGAAAACCTTGAAGCCCAAATCTAAAACCTTCTCATAGAGTTTCAGGCTGGGGTCTATTGCTGGTGCCATCCCCCTCTGAACCCACTTATCAAACTCGACAGGATCAAAAATCTCCAAGCTGCAAATTCCCCATTAAACCCATATTAGAAATTAAGCATTTCACTCTCACAAAGTCTCAGTGTCTCATACAAACAAACAACGTCCACAACAATTCAAGAGCAAAAAATATGTAAAAATCCCAAAGTCCTGTTAATCCAAATGCTGGTATTCTGTAAGATTGCTCAGGAAACGATTAATTGATGAGAAAACAAGTACCTAATTCGTTTTTCCTTTACTTTTTTCCACCAAATTACCAACCTAGTGCATGTTTACATTTTTCATATCCCAAAAAAATTATCTTTCGTAATCTAAAGTTTCTAATAAACCAAACAGCTCAACATTTAACACGCACAAACACACACAAGACACATAAAATTCCAAACAATTTTTTCTTTGCTGTGATCCAAAAATAGCACAACCATATGTGAATGATGCTTGATTCAACCTAATGTAAATAATATCATCCCCATTCTCTTCTCCCTTCGTACATTTACTCAGCAACCAAAAGGCTTGAGAACAATAGAATAATACCCAAAAAGTTCAAACCTCTTTATATAAATTCCTTAATTAGATTCTTAAAGTTAATGGACACGTGTCAATATACTTAATCCTAGAATCTCATAACAGGATATCCAAATTCCATATATCTTCTATTTTCCCACATTTTCTTAGCAAACAAACAACTTTTTAGAAAATACAAACAAAATAAAACCAAATTAATAACTTACCCATAACCATGCTCAGCGTAGTAAGGAAGATTGGACAGTAAAGTCTCATCGATATCAAAAACCCAAACATCTTTTCCATCACCACTCAGCTCCACGCTCTTGGCGTAAACCCCAGCCTCATTCGCAACCCTTTCGAGATCCATCGTATAACCTCGACCCGTCATGTAGTCTTTAACATAGCCCCCACATTTCTCCGGAATTGTCTTCCAGGGACTCAAGTTGTTGGTTTCCACGGTAAATCTCCAGCTGGTACACTGTAATTGGAGCTCTTCATCGAAATTCTCGAACTGGGTTTCGATGCCTTCTGGGTATTGTATGATTAATGGTCTCGGGAGAAGGTGGGCGTTGAAAGTCTCGTGACAGAAAGTGGAAGATAATAAGGAGAAGAGAAGGAAAAGTTTGAAGAAAAGCATGATAAAAAAAGAAAAAAAAGTTCCTGGGTATTAAAGAACTTTGATTAAGAATTGAGGCAAAGAAAAAATATGGGTATTAATTGAAAGGGGATTTTATAGAAGGGAATATAAAGAGATGGGGAATTCACAGAAATGGTAAAGCTGATTTTCTTTTTTTTTTTTCTCGGCGGATATGGAGATAAGGAAGAAAGTGCGTTTCTTTGGAGATGGGCGAGAGAACAGAAAAACCTTTTGTAACAGTAACGTTTGCTGGTCTGAAGAGGAAGACAGTAACGTGTTGTTCGAAAGCAAGAAAAGGAAAGCTTGCCTTTTTTATTATGTTTCTTGGTAACGAACACGGTTGCGTCGCCCTTTCTTTTCAAGCGCATGGATGGAGGGAAAGGAAAAGAGAGGATCTAGGAGGAGGTTAAGTGGGACCCATTTGGCCGGTGGCTCAGTTGAGAACGTGGCGATTTTTTACTGGGTCTCGTGATGTGGCGTGAAGATGACATGGATCTCATGTTGAATTTTTTTATTATTATTATTATGAACAATAAAGAATGCAGAATTTTGAGGTGGTCTTTATTTTGGGGATTTAAAAAAAATATTTTTAAATATTTAGTGATTTTCTTGGGTTTTAAGCAGAAAGATAATAACAATTTCATGATTAGTTAAAGGTTACACACAAGTAATTAAGTCCCTTAGAGGCCTAAAATCATCAATTATATTATATTAATTTTTATGCGAAGCAGCATATTTTTGCGCTGTTATCAAATTTTAACTCATAAGCTTAAGCTTTTATAAGCATATGTTAGCAACTATATGACAAAATCCTAATTTCGCTCTTTAACAGTATGGAAACTCTTAAAAAAAGATTTAAAATCATGGACAACATGCACCTTTAATCTTATGGTATCTTTTTAATTTAAATAAATTGAAAACTTATTAATTTAATATTAAAATTTAAAATTATTAATATTAAAATATACAAATTTGTATTTTTCATTAATCTAACTTGCATTTATTATTAAAAAAGGAACCTACATTTATTATTAAGATGTGAATTCGTATATGAGTTGTTTATAAGAGAAGAAACTAAATATTATGATGATGTAATAAATCAATGATAAGGTGCATCTTTGATTTAGTGGGTTATGAGAAAGTTTTATATAATAATTTACTTCTATTAATTAGGACATGTTTTATATTTTCCATTTTGGAAGAGGATGTCAAAATATTGTTACCTTTATTTATTGGGAAAAAAATTCATGCCGTATGGAAATGGCCACCAAATGCTTGGAGAGTATCCTCAAAGCTTGTGTATTGATATTCTTATAGCAAACTACCTAGCTTTTATATACAATTGCAATTCTTTACTCTGACAAACCTATTTCTTCCATCTAAAATGCCCGTCAAAGCTGAGGGACTTCCTAAAAGGTAGTACAGTGTACAATGCTAGCAAAAACTGTACTATATTTCAAGTTCCATAAAGAAAGCTTCTCCGGTTGGAGCGAGGAAAATATCATTGTTTTCTGGACTTCCACTCCACAATTGCAGAAAGAAGATTGTAATTGGGTAGCAGGTTCTTATTTAACAAAGGCAAATTTGTCATTGGGGATTTATCATTCCCATCTAGCCATTTCTCAATTGCTTTGCGGTCGTAAGTGTAGCCGTCTGCAGCAACACATGGGTCATCCATTACTTCCTGTAAAACGGGGAACAAAGACCAAAACACAACAATTTCAATTAGACAAAGAAAATTGCAGGATAGAAGAAAGTGAGAAGGCATTATCTAGAATAATTAGGAAAGACCAGTGCACATGCTCAAGTTCATGTTCAGTTAGAGTAGCAACAACTATAAATCCTTGTCATATACTCTCTAGTTTTTTGTTTATTATACATTCTAAAGGTGGTAGAGATTATATTGGCTTACCTTCAATATTGGGCAAATGAAGTGGTTAGGAGGTGCAGACTGCACTTTGGAAATTGAAATGCGAGCCCTATCTGCCACCTCCTTCATTCTCTCCAGTACTGGAAGTACTTGATCTTTCAAACCGGGTCTATCTTTGCGCCGAAGCTCTGCACAGCTCAGTCCCAATATAGCTAATTCCCTTGTTTCTTCAACCGGCCAAGGCCCAGCCTCTGAATCTAAAATCCCTGGTAAGTTACCATCATCAATTGCTGTTTCTACCACATGAGTTAGTGCTATTGCTGGCTTTGCAGTTAGCAACTGCAAAATTACCATTCCAAATGCATAAACGTCAGATTTTGGAGATATCAACCCAGTTCTTTGATACTCGGGATCTATATAGCAGAGTGTTCCGACAGGTCCAGTGTCCCTGTACATGGTGGATGATGAGAGAGGATCTGCATTAAGCATCATGGAAAGTCCAACATCACCAATCTTGCTGACAAAGTTACGATCAAGCAATATGTTTGCTGGCTTCAGGTCACGATGAATGATTGGTTCTGGCTTTGAGTTGTGGAGGAAATTAAGAGCTGAGGCTACTTCCCAAGCAATTCTGTATCTCTCAAACCATGGGATGGGTGGGGTATTGTTCTTCCGGAGCAATCTTTCCTCTAAGCTACCATTCTCCATGTACTCATAGACTAGGCAACCGTGATCAGGAAATTCAGGACATGCACCGAGAAGGAGAAGCAAATGTGGATGGCGAATTTTGCTCAAGATTTCAAGCTGAAACAATATACAAACACAAGTATTTAGTTGCAATTTTTTTGGTCAGATCACCTCAGGATCACATATTGTCCTAAAACAATAGCATTACACCAGAGGCATAATTAAGGTTGCATTCTATTTTAACAGAAAAACATAATAAGATGCAATGTTGCCCACATTCACAAGTCAGATAGTCGAGACAATTTCCACGTGATTATTGAAAGAGCAAACTCACATAAGGCATATGAAATTCCACATCGATTTTCGTTAATTATCTATGAACTATGATGGTTTGGTTTTATCCAAGAAATTTCATACCTCCTGCTGGAATTGCTTAGTTCTACTGTTCTCTTTTGAGTGGAGAACTTTCACTGCCACAGCTGTATGATGCAACATGCATTTATAGACAGTTCCATATGCTCCCATCCCAACTTTAAGATCTTCAGAGAATGAGGACGTAGCTGACACAATCTCTTCCCATGTGAACTTTTGGTATTGCTGCACAGAACCTATGAGAACATTTTCAAGCTTTTCCTTCTCTTTAGCATCGTGAAAGGCTTTCATCTCTGCTTCTCGCCTCTGTGAAGCTTCTCTGTCAGCACATTCCTTCACATGCTCAACTTCTCTTCTAGCAGCTTCATACTTCTCCTTCTCCTGTCTAGCTAATTCTTCAGCTTTCTCCTCCTTAAAACTTATCTCCTTAAACTTCATTGCCTCCTCTAGCCGATGTTTTCTTAGAGCATTCAACTGAGAAAACACAGTGGTGGAGCCCATTAGTGTTAACAGAGAAAGAATTGGATCGGTCTCTAAACCTTAATATCCTTTTTTGACCTTACACACTATAGAGGGTTAGTTCTTAAAAAGAGATTGGACCATAATGTGAAGTTCACCCCAACTAGAATATACTGACCATTCTATCAGTTAAGGAATTCATTATAACTTGACAATTTAAAATTTATGCATTCAGATAAGGAAAGAAGATTGTTAGAACAATTTAGAAAGTAAGAAGCTCAGCAACAACTAATGCATTCAGTAAATTCTGGGAAATAAAACATCAGGAAATATGGCTGAAAACCTTTGTTGAGAAGGACCAGTAATGCTAAATGGCAGCAAAGATTTAATTTTCTTTGAAGTCTTAGATGCATTGAAACTTCAACCACAAAGTAAAAATAATAATAATAATAATTTACACCACAATAATTTCAGGGAGAACGCAAAGGTGATATTATGCAACTAACCTTCCGAGATGCATCAATCGTCTCACTTTGAGCTATTGCATACATTCCTTGAACGTGTCTGAGTTCAGTTCTCAGCTTTTCTAGCTCAAAGTTAACATATACCTGCATATATGATTGTAAACCCAAACTTAGCTCCAGTGTAAATGTAAATGTCACATTGACCTCAAAAATAAACCAAAAGGCACTACTCTTTTTAGTAACATCACAGCTTTCCTTGCTGAAGCATCTGCTTGAAACAATGCTGCTGCTTAAAGATCAATATAAATGCAATTACAACAAATCTGAAGTTGGTCATGACCGTTGCTGAACTAATGTGTATTATATACTATACTAAAAGACTGAAAAACATTAAGCAGAAATCATTTAAGCACTGTGCTAATTCGGGAGTTCAGCCATGCATATTTGTTAACTAAATAAATGATCATACAAAATAATGAAATACCTTTCTTATTAAGGCTATCATGATGCATTCTTTAACAAATGTTAAAAACTACCTTTAGTATCTATTACCTGAAGGAAGAAAAAGCTCAAACAAAAAATCAACCTAAGCTAGGCCAATTATGATCTCATAGGGGGTACCAATAATGTGCATTAGTGGATCCTATTTTTGAAAAATAAAGGCAACAGCCACCTGATGTTCAGAGAAAGAATTGTCTGTCAGCACATCTGAGGTAGAAATTTGATCTGATAAGAATGATTGTTGATCTGTTGGCAAGCTTCTGCAACTAGAACTCCGACTGACTGCTTGTCTAGTTTCTGAACTGCTAGGACAGGTGCTCATATCATCCTTTCCTGCCACAATGTCCAGAGAATGACATCTAGAATGGTTGATATCAGGAGATCTAGACTGGGTGGACTCAAGCGATCTGGACTGGTTAATCTCAAGAGAACTTGTACTTGAATGTAAAAATGTCTGATTTATGGTTGAAAGTGCTTGAAATCGCTGCACTGGTAGGGAAGGAGAATGGAAAGTAGCATAGGATGCAACTGAGCCCAATTCTACAATTACAGAAAACAGCAGTGGAGGTTGTCAATGAGTTTTACCGACTATTCCAACACACCACGAAACTAGTAATCAGCATTTTATTCAGATCAAAAAAGAGTTAGTATTATATCTTTTAAAAATTTCAACCATATCATTTTTCACAAGAAGTCCTAAAGATGGTGAATGTCAGTTGCTGAAGTTTTCTGTTACACAGAGAGAAGAGGGAAAGAGGATAAATCAAAGAGTTCTAAAAAAATATTCAATTCTGAAAAATCAATGTGCTTTACAAGAATTTATTTTAAATCTTATAATTGCAAAAGGTGAAGCATAGCTGAAAGAACAGGTATAATATACAAGGTTGTCTTACTCAAAGTATATGGACTGCAGAATAGTGAATAATCAAATTGGCAGGGAAATGACAGTTAGGATTATTAGTCATCAACTTTTTTGTGTTTCTCTTTTCTATTGTTCAGAGAAAACAAAAATTTCCCTGATGCAACAGTGTTTTGCATTCCCCATTCATATTTTACAACTCAACAAAGAATACGGTCCTTGTTTTCGGCAAGAAACATTAGCATGCTTATTATTTTATCATTTGCCAACAGGCAGTTGTGTGTCAATCTTTAAGTGAAGGATATTTGTACAAGTACCTGTCTCTGAACTGAAAGTGTAACTTGATGAACTCTTGCAAGAAACACTTGTTTCACTACTGTCATCTTTAGTGCTTACATTTGTCTCCGAATCAGATGGTCGAATAGATGACAACTGTCCTTTTGAAACAGCGTAGACTGTACAAAAGCTTGGAGTGCAGACCGAGATTCTTGAAGACAGATTATTTTTCTTAAGCTTCCTACAGATATAATCATGTTAACAAGATTATTGGTGAAGCTAGCACAAAGCTGCAAATAGAGAGAATAAGAGTATACGGATATGCAAGATCAGCTCTTTGATGTTCACTCTCCTTTTCCCGAGAGAAACAGGAAAAATCTGATAATGGTTGCTCGATAATGAAGAAATGAAAAAGCTGAGGCAACATCATTTCTAAAAATATGAAAATCAGTGCTATCAAATTAATTTCTATCTGGCTTTCAGTTTTTCGTTCTAAATTAATTACTAGATCCCATACAACTAATTCATAGGAAGTTCAAATACTCCCATGTAACCATACAGGGTTTAGTCAGGCTACTAGATCAATGGTCAACATTATCAATTTCCTTTTTCCACCACTATATGTATACATACCTTGTAAACATCCCGCGAGATGTAGCTCCTATAACAAGCTTAGTGATAGTGCTCTTGGTAACCTCCTCTGCTATTGCATTTGCCACATCATTTGATTCAATGACTATAACATCAACTTGCCCCTAGATTTAGAATTAAAGCAAATTTAGTTGAGGTTTTCAGCATACACAAATAATAAGATTCAGTAGGAAAAATGAAGGTACCTTTCTTTGAGCACACATTTTCTTGTAAGGAAGAAGCATTTCATTTGTCTGCCACTCCACTTCCTTCTTATAAGCTGCAGCTACATCATTTCGTACTTGTGAAATAGGAATGAAGTTCCCCACTAGAAACAATATGAATTAGTCAATTTACATTAATTCTTAGAGTTTTATTGGCTTGAATAGTCATTTTGAAATTGTTTACCCGGAAATCAAACCTTAAATGTTAGTCCACTTTGTAAAAGGCATTTTTCCATATGTTTGTCAACATATTCACTAATTGAAAACATTAGACAGCCTATAAAAAATTCAAATGACAAAAACTTTTCTTTGGGACACCATTCATGCTAATTATGTGCAAATTCCAATGAGCTAGAACAGATATTTCAGAGGCCTATCTAAAGGTTCTGCAAATATTAGTTAAGCTATGAATAGGTTTGGAGATACAAGTCAACTTATCAACCCTGAACACATATAATCTCTATGAACCTGGACTTACTTGGTGTAGGAACAGTCGTAATCTTTGCACGAACATGTAACAACTTAAACATGATGTTTTCCTCGGTAATGAATTTCTCCAATGCCCATTTGACCACATACTTGCTTTTTCTATTTCCATTGATAGCTATGCCAATATTTAACGTTGGAGGAGGTGGCAGAACCGGAACCGGTTCACCTTCTGCTTCTACAATTTCTTTCTTCTCCATTACTCTGCCACTTTCTAAGACTCTGAAGCTTTACAGAAAATACCGTATTAGAATATTTGTAAAGAGATGGATTGATTGATTATTGATTGTTCATTAGGAACTGCACACCTGACTGGACTATTAGGAAAGAACTTGCGAATATAGAAATCTTTTCTGGAATAAATCATGATACTAAAAGGCAATAGTGCTACTCAAAAGCCTAAAAAAAACAAGAAAAGAAAAGAAAATGCGTTCTATGAAGCATGTCCTGGATAGAGAATGATACTGCCCCCACCCACCCACCCCTTTTGCTTAGAATTTAGTGCCATGTCTAGAAAAAAAAAAACATCAGATTTAATGTTACACGGCTTGCCAGCAACCCACAGAGATTATATATACAAACACAGTGAATCAAGGCTGCTTAAAGAAACAAATCTATGGAAATGAATCTAGAAGACCAAAAGAACTCATTAAGGCAATCGAAAAGGTATGATAACATTAAATGAGAAAAGAATTTCATGGACCACAATATCTCTGCACCTATCCACATTTCGCATTATCAACAACTCTCTGTTTTCCATTAGAAACCAATTTCCGGATTCCAGGACATGAAATTTCCCAACCAGAAACATAACTTTGAAACCAATGCTTAAGCTTAAAAGAATCCATGTGTGAAACTGTCAAAAGAATGATGCTAACAGCAACGACCAACAAAAAGATAGACATACATGAAAAACAGAACCCAAAGTCAGACAACACAGAACTGGTAAAAGCCCCATGAAACGAATACAAATATGAAATCCAAAGAGAACCTGGACGATAAAAGAGAGTAACTAAAACATACCAGTTTCCTCTGCAACTCGAAACATTCAAGCTCCCTCTAGTTCGAAACCCACCATTTTTCTTCTCGGTTGGGCGTCAAACCAATACAATGAAACAACTTAGTTTCCCAGCACTATACCAAACTATATCACTTGAATGTAAGTCCGGGGTTAGTTTAACCTTAGACAGATGAAGTTGACGCAAAGCAGAGTGTCCCCACAACCACTTTCTTTTCGCTTACTCTTACTAGATATCTATATTCAGATTTCAAAGGCTACTGTGCCGTGCAGCGTTTACCATTCCTATGATAGCAACAATTTCTGTAATATTTAATTGGCTTTCGGTACTGCTACTTGGGTGATGATTATCTATTGTTCAATGTATCGGTTTGGCTTGGGGGTGGTTCTTTATGTATACTTTTCAAAGGGATTGTTTTTGTCCTTTTTAAGCATACGCCGCCTATTGGTTGCTTCTGATTATATAAATTCCAAATATGAGTGTATTCCTTCTTAGAAAATCTTCAGAAATTAGAAAATCTTCAGAAAGGAAGGAAGATGGTAAGAATTTCAAAGAATTTGAGTTAAAGCTGACGCTGACCCCTGACACGTTTTTTTGTCATTCCGAAAGGGTTGTTTGGGTAGGGGAAGGAAATTTCTTAGATGGAAACAAATGAGAAAGAAAGAATAAAAAGCTTGCCTCTTTCATGGAGGCCCTCCTTTCAAAGTCATTTTCAGTGTCAAATGGTCAAATCCCAGCCAGTTCACATGAATCTCTCACTTTGCCTTTCCTTAACAGTGAGTTAAAGCTTTGTCATGCAGGAGAAGACATGTGAACGTAAGGCTACCAAACAGGAGCCCATCAACGCGTTTTTCCTTGTACTGAAACTACGCTTACATTTCATCAACCTGACAAAGTCAAACGATGCAGTTAATTCCAAATTTGTCAAAATCTATTCATCGAAGAAGCGGTCAATACAGTGCTTTGTCCACATGTTTTTACTTTTATTAGAATCTTGTTTCAAGATCATCCTGTCTTGATGCACTGCCAATATCTTCTGTCTAAGACAGTACTAGCATGCCCTTTTCCTGTATAGTTGCTTGAAACAAAAATGGGGATTAGGATAAGAATTTTGGGTTATCTTAGTTGACTTAAAACAGATTTAAAGGAGGCAAGAATTTTGGAATTTCTAAAACAGATATACCAAAGTAAACAATTTTTCTAAACTTCTTTGTGGTTATAATTTCTAATTAAGGAAAGATACTGCATATATAATTCTTGTGGAATAAAAATGTAAATAAAACCGAAAAACTAACTTTAACTTGTTCATTACCACTGTTCCTTGACACTATGAGTTGGTTTCTTGACTTCCTAGAGAAGATTAAATTCGTGAGTAATTTAGTGCAGTAATGTTTGGTATATAATTGAGTTTGAAGGTGACTTGCTATTAAATTTTACTGTTTCTTTGACGCCTGTTCATGGTGCACGCAAGCATTGACCTTACTGTGACACACATGGGATCTTCTCTTTATCCAGGAAAGAAGACCTAGTTCTAAAAGGGTGTAGCGTGCCCAGGAAAGCAACAACTCCAAGAATCTATTAACTTGGTGTGGGTAGAGAGATATTAGGTTGGCGTTGCACTTTTTTTATTATTAACAACTCTCAGTCCATCTAATGTTTTTTCTTGTAGTACTTTAACTCTGTTTATTTATGCCAATAATGAGCAACTTTGGTGGCAAGAACCCTACTAATCAGAAGTTAGTTGAGTATTAATTTCATCCAAAGAAAAGTTGATTGAACTTTCCCAGAATATCAGAGAAGACCAATTAATTGCTAGCGTGTTTTGTTAAGAGTGGAAGGTGAGAGACTAGGTAACAGGTTGTAAGCTACGAGAAAGTCCGGGGGGTATGGCCCGGGATGACAACCAGGCAGGTTCAACAAGTCAATTGCACATCCTTTTCTCTGGTGAAAAGCCAGTCAACCCATAAGGCCGCTGGTTGTTTAAGAAAGAGAAAGTTACCATTGATCCAACAAGAAAATTACTACAAACTGTTACTTATGGTATTCAGATATGCAACACGTGTCATAAACCCTGGTGAAGGTCAAGGCAACGCACTGCATATGGTGGAATAGGGGTGAGCAGGTTCGAGTTCTATATTAACTTTGTGAACATTTAGGAACTTGTTGTCAATCAAGTCAAGAGGGTTTTATATATTTTTACCTTTTTAGCTATGCCAAAAAGAAAATAAGGGCAGGAAAATCTAGTTATATTGAAAGGTTCGAGTTCACGAGTCATATGGAACAGCAATTCTGAAGAGTGTAATATCTGTGAATTTCCAGATGGCTACAAGGAAGAGGTGATAAAGGATAGAGATATGTAGAATTATTAGAGGTTCAAAACACAGGATTTAAACTCTTTTACATTTATGACAAATCCGACTGCAAATGCATGATAATTCATATCATAAAACCTTGTACAACATATAGGCCACAGATCAAGTACAAGAAGGCCTGGTTAACTACCACTAACTACTAAGACGGTAACTTTTTCCCCGGAAGGCAACACTATCACCTGAACTAGGCTGACTTGCAGCTGAACTATTTGCTTGGGCCTGACGCTCCTGCTCTGATGGCGTGCTTGTTCGCGTTCGATTACCATTTAGTCGGAAGCTTCTTCCTTGGAAAGCAACTCCAGCAGATGGATCACGCTGCACTGGAGAATTTACTTGGATTCCCTTCCCCCAATATGCTACTAGTTTGTGACTGGAACAGCTCATTAAGGACTATAACAATTCATGATTTAAGTAACGTACTCAAATATGTCCCAAGCAATTAGCCAATCTTCTGGCGCCCCTAGGACTTGTCTTTACGTGGATCTCAAATTTAAGAAGGCATGCATTCTCACTTCTCCGTCAAAGAGGGCGCAGAAATAACAGTTCTTAAGAGCAAAGCTAACGCATTACACTCAAGAAACGTAGAGAAAACAGAAGGAAAGTACGAAAAACAAAAGATGAATAAACATAAGAAAGGATACACCCAAAGAGGGGTCTTGAAAACGTACTTCCCACCAGCAAGAGGATGAAGTACTGTCAAAAAGTAATAAAGATGCCCTGCAACCATCCCAATAATATCTGGCATTAAACGACTCCCAACTATCAAGTCCAAAGCTAGAAATGCCCAAGGTAGATAAAATCCCTGCATTAACAAAATCCAACAATTAGAAACTAATGAGAGTTTCCACAAGATACTTGTGATAACACTTAAACTAGATGCAGATTTTTGTTTAGACAGACACTGTGGAGCATAAAGGAAATCATGCTTCTTTAAGGATAAGCTGAGAAGAAGAAGCAGCCTCTGATTAAAACTGACAATAGGTGGAGAAGCCCAGGACTACTAGAATATGAAGACAATAGACCCTGATGATCTGAGATTTCCTTAGCACCAGCATTAGCATAATCAAAACTCCTAATTTGACTAAAACTTTAGGGGAAAAAAAACCAAGCATACCTTCAATGTCACTATACCATAGATGCTGATTTGTGCATTTGGAAACTCACGGCTCCATACATAGACGATCATAAAAACCAACGAACCTGCCATGAAAGGTGTCCATAGAAATGGAATAGCACCCATCACCTAGAATCAAGCAGAAGTATGGCATTATTTTCATTTTGTGTAGATTGATAATTGAGAATATTAGCCTAAGTGCTTTGCTGATAAAATAAGGTTGTTTTGTAAGCTGAACGAAATAATATTTAGTACTACACAGGGTAATGATTATAATATAAAAAGTGTAGGGATTGGAGTTGAATATTGCTGGCTTTAGAAATGAAGACCAAAGAAAATAAAAACGGTATGCTGTTCCATTTTACTTACCAAAAGTGACAATGCTCCAAAGATCAACATCCAGACATAGTCTGCTGTTCTCTTGTCAAAGGGCCCTTTCTCTAGTAAGACACCGTACCTTGCTCTATGCAATTAAACTTGAAATGGTAAGGAAACCTAACCTTTTATCTTTCGAAAGTAAAGTATTTTCTTCTCTAACTAAACATGATACCATATAGTTTTACATAATGATGGTGCAAATTTATCTTTCTCCCTGCCCCTCCTCTGCCCCCCAAAGGACAAAAACTAAAGAAAAAAGAAGCACTATAAAAAGTTTCAACTCTCGAAATTGTTTTCTATCCATTAAAAGATTAGAAAGAGTCAGCTTTCTCACATCATTATAAGATGGATGGCGAAAGAGGGTGAAAATGGCCCAAGGAGGAAGAAGTTGGTGATGAGCCTCCAAACCTGCAGCAGAACAATATCCGTGATCAACCACATACTAAGCTCTCCTAGTTGTGAATTGGATTTAAAAAACTGGCTAACTAGTTTACCTGGAAACGTTTGAATACATCTTCGTAAGAGAGTGCTATGTTCCAGGGATCGTAAAGACCAAGATACAAGGCGGATGTGGTCAACAAACAAGCCACTCCATAGAACTTGCTCACAGGCGGCAACGATTCATAATATCTGAACAAATTTGAAGCTTATAACAATTAGACTAACATTAAAAAAATGATCAACATCCAAGAATTTTAATGTAACATTCAACCGATAAGCTAAACATGGTGAAAAAGAGAACACATGTAATCCAGACAGAGGGAGAGATGTTACTGTGCTGGTGTAGACATTGCAAGAAGTATAGCGCCTTTGGTTGTGTAAGAGGGAAAGGATTACGCTTTAACAGATAGAATGGGTTTGCAGTTCTTGTCTTTGGTGGTGGCAGCGGAAATATCAAAGACATGAGTTTGGAGGCAAGATAAATCAAGACAAAACCATATTATTCCAAGTCTCCGCACTTTGGACCAACCATTGCTGGTGCGGGTGAATGTGATGTGACCTCTTGGTTGGTTCAGTGTTTGAAAATTTCTTCTACTCCCAAGTTGACGTGACAATGACGATCATTCTCAGCAATAACAAAAGTTGACAGACTTGGACTAATTAAAGATGGTGCCAAGTTTCATTTTACATAAGTTCCTAAAATAATTTCTATTATTTATAGTCCATATTCATTTAATCAAATTATTTACGTAGTTGCATTCATATTTTCAATGTCATAATTATACTATTTACAGTTTAGTGGATAATTTCTTTGTCTCCCTATTATTTCCATATACAAGCACATGGTTAAAACAAATTGTATTTAAAAGTTTTCATCTATAGCTAAAACATAGAATATAGAATGCCAAGGAGTTGGGGTTCACTAATGAATAACAATGCTACGAGGTCAAGCAAAATTGAGAAATTAATACGAAATAAAATTCATACATAATGTACAATGCTGTTCCATCATAACCATACTAATTTCTTGTACTGTAATATCAGCCAACTGATGACCTCCTTAAGGCCACCTTACAAGCCCTGCTGATGTATATCATCAATCACTAGACTGAATTTTTGATAACACAAAAACTGTGTTTGTATGGAGTGAATTACTTGACTGCTTTGATGAGACCATCTTTCCTACGTCTTCTATACCTCAGGACCAGATGCAAATAAGCAAACCAGGCCACGAAACACTTGCGCTGAAAGTTTGTGTGCTTCAAAAAGCTCACCATCCAGATTCCAGACACTCTCCTTGCCTAAGGACGTGAATGTAAAAGCTGGGGTCTGGAAAGAATCATTAACAATGGCTACAAAAGAGATCTTTAGGGTAACACAACAAAGATGAGACATGGCAAGAAAATATACCTTATGATGTTCCACAAAGTCAAAATTCAGGGGGTTTCCGCCTTTCCTTGCCAGCTGAGTAAGGTGCCTGTGGGTATTGATCATGATTCATCACTTAAAAGCAGTTCTTTTAAGGATGAAAAACTATGCAGAAACAATACAAAATTTGCAAATGCACCAATTTAGAAGACACCCTGGATTCCAAAAATTTTAATAACTAGGATGAGAGAGAGAGAGAGAGAGAGAGAGAGAGAGAAAGTGCTTCATATTACCAGAGATATAAAGCATGAGGGCAGTCTTTAATTAATAAAAGATGCAGGAAACCATCTGAAAGGTGTGCATCAGCCACCAAACCATCAGGTGCTCGTTCATTTCGGTTAGACATTATGGCAGCCCCAACACTGAGAAATTGCCCTTTAGATTTCAACCACCTTGTTTCTTGTGGACGCATGTAAGGTTTTGCAGGGGAGCTTCTTGCGGAAGAATAAACTGGCTTTGTATTACACACATTGCAATTGACTCGGCAAATAATTCTTTCAGACTTCTTTCGTTTCAAGCTCCGCACCTTATCAAACATCCTACTTGCATCTGGAATTGAATTATTCTTGTCTGATTCAACTTCCAGGTAAGCTACTTCGGCTTCATATGACCTTAACGAAATAAAAAGGTTACCGTGACTTAGCATGGTGGGCTAACTATTATATATTAAGGAGCACCATTTGCAAGAAATTGTCGTTGCTAAGACAGGCCCTTGAGAAGGGAAATCAAGCTTAAAATTAATGACAAACATTAACAAGCTGAGATAAAAGTGCTATCTCCAGAAAGAAAAACTAGTTTGAAATAGGCAGCTTAATAGATATTTATATTGAAGACTTGAAGTCAATATTATAGGACCTGAATCCAGCTCATCATTTCTTATTTAGAAGGGAAAATAAGCTCATTTTTTTCCTAAAGCAAGGCAAGGAGTTGAAGGGAAAATTTTTGCCAAATGCATTATGATAAAAACAAAAATTGAAATCCTTGAGTGCAAAAAGACCAGTTTCAAAGGCCTTATACAACAGAAGGGGAACTTATCATTCCAAATTTCAGACTTCACTGCAGTTCTTTCATAACTACAAATTGCAAAAAATTCTTGATGCTGACAATAAATTATGTGAGGAATGCCACCAAAACCTAACTTCATTGCTCTACGAACTCATTAAGTTAATATGAGAGGAATACCTGTGTTTCAAAAACACTTTCGTTCCAGCATAATCATAACGTTTGGGGCCCATCCACCGGTATTTTTCACTCTCTGCAATGACATCTCCATAAAATCCATACCTGATAAATTTCACTGATGAGTTGTAAAGAGACCATCAGGGTAATTCTATAAGGAGCAACAAAAGAACATAAGCAAACTAGGATGCCTTTCAATTACACTGACCATGCTTAAATATCATAAGCATACTCAATAGTTATTAACTAGCAGACACACATGCTAGCAGCAGCATGTCTGCACATGAGTGAAATAGTAATCCATACTTGTACAGTGCACAGAAAATAGTAATATAGTACTAAGCTCTGGACCCAAAAGGCCAGAAACATTTATATGCTAGTACTCTCATAGATTCATGAAATTAGTTATAACAAGAAATTACCCAGCGAAAGAAGCCGCATAGCGTACACAAGGCTCAACCTTTGAGGAAGATGTAGTTTTCCACCTTACAACTTGAGCAACATCAAGGCACACTCTTTTACCCAGGACAATGTGCAGGGCAGATGTTATAGGATCTCGAGCGCCAGTGGTGCTGCAAGAAATAAATTAACAAAAATGTAAAAGTCAAAATGAACGACATCCATGATTAGCTACATGGCTTTTCAGTCAGATATTATGTTTATGCCCATCAGCAGTAGAAATCACATACCATTTTCTTAAAGAGATTTGACACATAGGCTCCATTTGTTTCGCGAATATGGACTTCCAGAAAATGAACTATTTTCTAGAAAATGCATTGTCTGAAAGGATGATATTTTCTGTTGTTTGGATGACTTTGTGAAGAATATTTTCTATTGTTCGGATGACTTCGCAGAAACCAATTTCTATTTTTAAAATTCATATCATTATTAAGTAAACCCAAAATCAATAATCCCAAAACCATGTTTAAGCTTTAAAAGAAATCTTCAAAATGGATTATTCATATATAATCCTGACACAATATTTTTTCCATCACCATAGGAAATTTTCATGAAATTTTCAAATTAAACAAAACCCATAAGTTCATGAATAAGAAATGGGTAATGCAGCAAATGAGAAACAACATTTTTTTCCAAGTTTTCAAGCCAGCTGAATCATCTATTAGGTATAGAATCATTAATTCTCCCATTCAAGCAAAATTAATGACAATTAATTGGAATATCAAACTAATCCAAAACCCAAGTCAAGCTAATTAGAGTATCAAATTAATTATATAAATTTATATAAATGAAGTCAAGGAATTCCCGAAACAAATGAACTCAACACCAAACAAAATCTGAAATAAACAGGAGTTGAGTGGAAAAAAAATCAAAACCCATACAGATTTAGTTGGAGCATCTAATTTGAAAAGAAAAGAAAAAAGTGTCTTAATTGAGGAGTAAAGCAGAGATGGAGTGACACTAGAAGATGGTTGGGTATGGAACAAACTCGTCGGAGATGTTGCTGCTATTATGATAGGGCCCTTCAGTGGTGGTTCAATTTGCTGGCTGCTAAGGAGGAGTTGGCTGATATTTGCTATGGCTTGCATTGATGGAGGCTGGCAATTGAAGGCGAAAACTGAGATTTGAGTTGGCTTGAATTGCTTTGAATATGGAAACAGAGAGGAGGGCAAAAGATCTTGGAGTTTGAAGTGGGAATAACAGCTACAGAGGTAGTTGGAGATATTACCGTTGGTCACCATTCATGAGTTGCTGGAGTTGAGAGGTTGGGTTGACTGGGTTAGGACAAGGTGAGGGTTTGGTCATGAGGTTTGGAGCCAGGGGAACTTCTTTGGAAATTCTTCTGCCTTTATAAGGTGGAAGATAATTTCCGTTCTTTTACCACCTTTTTCATTGATTTTCAACACATTTTCCTTTGACCTTTAGATTTTCTGGCTTCCAAACACTAGAAAATGCGGAAATGAACTTCTGGAAGTCCAGTTCCGTGAAACAAATGGAGCCATAATGTATATGTTAATACCTAGCTATAATTACACCAAAGTAAAGTCCTGGGACAGGTGATCTGGACACAAGTCCTAACAATTAGTACTTAGCATAAGTGACAGCTCTTAAGACTTAGACCCACACATGCTTGTCAGACCAAGACATTAACCACTGCATCGGACAATGAGCCCTACTTTTGTGTGTAACACACTTAGATGAACTAACATGCAAGGCACAGAATACAAAAAGCAGAAAGAAACCAGAGACCAAAGAACTTTTTTAAAATGCCACAGATCCTTCCATCTACATTATGTTGAACATCAAATCCAAAAATATAAAATGAGAAGGGGAAAGAGACTTGTAGAAGGCATTTAGTTATATATGAGTATCTGACAGAAAGAGGCATTTTGATAGATTGGAGTCATCCAGTCAACAGTCACTTATTTCTTTAATTTTCTTCCCTCCCAGTTTAGCAATATTAACCACTTTGAGCAGCCACTTAGTGCAAAAATATCAAAGATTAGGGTAGCATCCATATCCAAAGCAGAATATAAAGTTAGGCACTAAAACTGGACTGTATGTTGAGTAACAAACTTTAAAATAATCATCCAAAAGGCCTTCCACATACATCCAAATGCTCAGCTACAGACGTATCCTAACTATTTTGAGTCTTAAAATAAGAGAAAACATAAGGAAGGAAAAGTCATAAGAATATACCATATCACAATGGCATCCGTTGAACCTGCAGGAATTATCCCAAATCTAAACCTCTGATTAGGGAGGGGATACTCAATTTCTTGATCTGCATAATTATTAAAAAATTGGTCAGGTTTCAAGCAATGATATATGTAGATAATCTACAAAAAAACCACCACTGAGTAAGGGACAAACAACAGAGTCCTTTATTATCACCGTAGTTTGTAAAGATATGGTAAAAACTAACCTATGGAGCGAGAACTATTATTAGTTCCTGTAAATAGATGTAAACAAGGTTATACAGGATAAACAGAACAACCACAAAGTTGACTTTCATGGAAATATAATTATCATGATACACACCCAAATGAGAGAATCCTAATTCATTATGTGCCAAACTGGGGAGAAGAGGATAACTCTCTTCGTTGTGAGTCCCAGAACCCGCTCCAGCTGGATCATGAACTAAGGAGCTGCCATCATTCCCCAGAGCATCAAGAAAATCTGAAGGGGCAGGAGGGAAAGGAGCTTTATGCCTCGAACGAAGATAACCATTAAGGATTTCATTGAAGAAACCATCACCACCCTGCAAATTAAAAAATAAAATAACAACAGCATAAGTCATGTATGGAAAATACTACTATAAACTTACCACAGTGTACAAACAGATTAACAATTAAAGAACAGAGAACAGAACCAAATCCACCCAAGAATGGAGTACAAAATTCTAGAAATAGGTCATTAGGTGCAGTTACTATCTACAAAAGCTTTAAACTACATGTGTACTACTTAGACTCTGCAAACATGAACCTGAAGTTGACAACATTTTTATTATTTCAATCGACTTAGCAACTTACATATGATGAGGTACATTTAGTTGAACTACTCTAGGTAGAGGAAAGATGCATATGACATCATGACATGCAGGTATCCAGTCACTTACAACAGCTACAGCACCATCATATGAATTCAGCTCTTCATTTGTAGTAGATGTCATCACATCAAATGCATGTCCAGCCCTCTGTGTTACAATCACCTGAAATGGAAACAATAGTTATTGCAGGATAACTACTCATGCTTGACTTAGTAACAGGTACTAAGTGGACCTTTATCATTTGGATTAGTGTGTTTAAATGTCCATGATAAGCAAAATGAATATTAAATAAGAAAATATGACATTTAATCATGTCAACTAAATACTGTGATGCTCATTACCTAAGAAATACCTATCTGCATTCATTATGTGGAAGTTTACCTTCGTGTTTATTTTAGCACGTGAAAATATAGGAGCCACAGTTTCCCAGGTTCTCAGGCCATTTGCTTTCCCACTCATTGGATGAACAAATACCTAGTTAAGGGGAAACAAAACAAAAGATCTTGCAGATAAGTTCTCTTCAATTTGTCACCAGAAATATATCTTGAACCACAACTTTTTACAAACTATAGAAGACATATACCAGAAGATTCTTTGGTCTCCCAAATTCCTTATTTAGAGAATCATTAATTTTATTCATCCACATCTGACATGTCTGCAAGTCCTTGTGGCCAAAAGTGTACACAGCCAGGACCCAAAGGCAAGGCTGCGACATAGACTTTTGAAAAGAATGAACTATGAAGTGGTTCATCTGCATCAGAAAGGAAGACAAGTCATTGAAAAATATTATCATTGTATGAGAAGGGGACAAAGAAGAAGAGTAATAAAAACGAACCTCGGAATCATGAGAGTCAGTCCCGAAGAAACATTCTCTAGCACTTGTACTGATTGATTCTTGAATCATTCCACCATGAATCAACTCTACAGCATAGATATCAGAGAACTGTAACTCTGTTGTGGTTTTAGTTGTGATTTTAGGAACAAATTCAATCCCCAAACAAGTTGATCCACACTGTTCCAATAAACAGATGAAGTCGTCAGAAGCCAAATATGACACTATATTTTATACGTGTAAAACCAAGCTCAAAGAAGCGGAAAAGAATCGAGGATCCTTTACATGCGATGTCTTTTCTCAACAATCAAAGGGTATCTCAGCTCATAAACTTCAAGAAGGGAAATGGCAAAGAGACAAAAGCCCATTTTCGTATCACCCAAAATAGGTACAAAACTAATAAATTTCAAACAGGATAACACAATGATAATACGTAAAAATCAAAATTTGATTTGAGTAGTTACTATTCGTGTATATGTAAATCAAGAAGATAAAGAAACTTACATTATCAGAGGAATCAAGCGCTTCCCAAGACAACCCGTCTGAATTAAGAGTGAGAGTGACCTCTCCGGTATGATTCAACAATACATTCGAACTCAAAGAGGATGCTTCACCTTCAACTTCCGCTTCTCGTTGGGATTTATCCCCAGAATTACAAACACCTCCATTTATTTCCATTTTATTAGATTAACAATTATTAGTACATTAAATTTATAAAAACATAAAAAGAAAGGGATTTCTGAAATAAAAGTCACTAGATTTTTTTTTAATTGAGTTGGAATTAAAGGGTCCCTAAACCGGGTTTCAAATGAAGAAAATCCCAGTTTAGAGACAAGGTTTTTTCTTTTGTTGCATTTTTGGGTTGTTGACTAGTTGTCCTGCTGAGAG
Source organism: Theobroma cacao (assembly GCF_000208745.1). NCBI lineage: Eukaryota > Viridiplantae > Streptophyta > Magnoliopsida > Malvales > Malvaceae > Theobroma > Theobroma cacao. The sequence continues at coordinate 27,111,514 of NC_030852.1, forward strand.
ATGCAAAGTTTGGCATTTCTACTTTTCTAAAGCCCCAAATTTGAAAACTGGGTCAGGAGGATTCGGGTTAGGTCCAATCTCAACCCGAATACTTTGTGTCGTTGAGGTTCAGGAGCCGTTGGATATTGGCGATCTTGTTTTTTTGGTATGTAGTCCTTTTGGAAACTTCTCCAAATATCGGGTGGTAAGGAAGTTAAGGCAACTTTTCCACAAATCAAACCATAGAAGCAACTTCCAAATGAGTAGAGAAAGTATGAGTAGGAACCATTATAATGGGTACAGAAAGTTTTGATATTAGAACAACTTCCACGAGTTTTGAGTAGAATTCTTCCAGTTCTTAACATCATAAAAGCTTCTTATCAGGACATCGATAAATATAGACGAATATTCATTGGTAATGTAGAACAATACATGTCCTAGGATTAGTTGTTGAAAATTTGTAGTGATACTGCACAGAGGACGCATATAATGCCAATTTTCCTAGTGCAGAGGCAGAAGGAATTTCAGGGCAGTACAGTGAAAACTTTTACATCATCCATATCTGGGCTTCTGACCGAGTATTGAAATGTCCATCCATGACAGGCACCAGCATGCACTCCATTCTTATTGATAGCAACAACAGCACCCACAAAATCTGGAAATTTTCTTGCTATTCGTGATATTGCATCCTTGGCCGCAAGCTTGGGTTCCATTCCTTGTCTCATGCTCTCCACAACTTGATAACTGAAAACAGATAAAAGCATGATGTCATATGATTGCGTCAGATAAGGTTTGCACATAGCGCACCAGATTAGTTGAAGTAGGAAGAATTGCAAAGGGTGAACTAAGAAAAGTAACAACAGAGTAAACAAAATGGACCAGGCTGAATTTTTGTGAGCAAAAGATTAACCTATCATGCGTAACATGCTAACTAACCATAACACCACAAACAATGCTAATCACAGAATGCATCACTCCTTTTAAAGATTTCTTAACTCAAAGAATGTCGTTCAGAAAATATTTTAAAGAATGACCCTGATCTCAAAATGAAGAAAATACCCACTTCCTTTTTTTGTATATTTGATTACCATTAACATGATCCAAATGCTGGAACTTCAAAATTTCAAGTTTGATATATACCATGGAAGGAAGCGCATCATAATGTCACCATCTCCAGTTGCACCACAAGCACCAACTTCATCATCAGCATATGCAGAAGATCCAGCAATAGGTCCATCACCCACCCTGCAAACAATCAGGGAAGATAATATGTTATGTGATGTGTAAAACATAATTACTAGAGTGACACGTGTAACTAATCACACAAAACGTAATTTAGAGAAAAAAAAAAAAAAAAAAAAACCTGAGCATCAGTTCAGCTTATCCATGTTTTAGAGGCAAATTTCATGCATGACTTATTCTTTTCAAAGAGGTATCCAGAACCCTTGATACTCAAAAATGCAAGACATGATTGCTGCTGCTTAATATTTATAGTTCAGTAATGAGATCTATTCTACCTACTTTAGATGGTCTTTTCGTCCACTGGCTGTAATTATCTAGAGCCAAGAGTCATCTTGTTTTTTAACTAATTTTAATATTGTGAGTTTACGTAGATATAGAGTTTTATTTGGAATCATTCAATTCCTCCGGCTTATATGAGTGAATAATCTACCAGATGCTGTATACAATTCTACAAAATGCAACATTTGAATGGGGGGAAAGTCAGGTCAAGGAATCTACAAAAATAGCAGGGGATATCTTACCTGCCAGGGATCTTAAAGGTCGCTCCATTTGTTGATGTACCAACAGCCACATGTCCCATCTGTGCAAGAAAAAGAAATTCGTTTAAAACAAATGTGAACCTCTGTATATATGCGCCTGGACCACAATGAACCTGCAGTTACATCAACTTACTTTATCAATAACAGCCATCGATATGGTGTCATGGTTATGAGGACCAACAAGAGATGTCCTGGATTCAATAATCCCCATTGCTTTGGCTTCAGAACAAACCCCCTTGTTAAGCCCCATGTTATCTTTTGACTGATAAGGCCCACAGCTATCAACAGGTAAAACATTTTTCCAAAAATTAGGTTGACAGTGGTTTTCTTTCCATCTTGTCCATTTCTCCATAGACTCTGGTGAACTGAGGTTGGTTGGTCCAGGAAGACCCATTGAAATGGCAAAGGCAGAAGCTCGATCTCCTACAAGCATTGTGTGTTTGGTATGTTGCATAACTAATCTTGCAGCTCTGATGCCGTCCTTCACATACCTCATAGCAGCAACAGCTCCAACCTCCATTGTGACCTAACGCATGTCCTTAGCAAACACACAAGATTTAGTTGTTGTTTTCAATATGAGCAGAGAAATAAGGATCAAAATAATATTTAAGACAAAGTTGACACTGGCGTTTACCCCATTCATGAGCAAAGCATCAATTGTAGTTTCTCCATTCTCATCCGGACTTCCACCAGGGCCCACTATTACAATCAAATTCAAGTCATTCAGGGCATGGACATTCTATAGAAAACCACAAAAATGCAGAGATTCTTTACTTTTTCCTTTTTTAGTTTGACAACGTATTTTCGTAAATTACATTAAAGAGGTCACGGTATATATTGAGCTCTCTTTTGTTCTTTTAATCTTCTTGATCTAATTTACAGCTTCAAGAACCTTCACAAGGAAAACATGAAACGAGCAAAGATTTCACACTTTTGGGACAACCAGATACTGCTCAATGGGATTCAGTCTGATTTCAATTAACAATTTTTCTAGCATGATATGTTTAATTGATGGTAACAAAGTGGCTTGGTCTAGTTAATTAATAGATGCAATTCCTGCTTCTTTTTTTTTTTTTTGAGTATCAACAATTATGTACAATATGTATTTATTTCTGTAGGAAGTACAAGCAACAACAATAGCAACTCCAAATAGATGTCAAAAGCTGCTCAAGCTCATTTTCTAGCATTAATGTGTTCAAATTCAGCTTAAGGCATGATTGAACTGATTTATGAGCAGCACATTAGCTACTTGCAGCAACATTACTTCTTCTGGAGCTCCTTAAACTTTGGACCTCAAAATTAAAAAAAAAAAAAAGTCAGCCAAAGAATCCTAACTTTCAACAATAAATTCAGCCCTCTTTTGGCCTTGTAGATGTAGAGCCAAAGGGCTCACAACTAGGAGTGAATGTGAAGATGTAGAAGAACATTATAAACCAATCTGCTTCTTCAACTTTAATGAAATTTCATCCCCCAACATTATACTACATTTCTTGCTCGACAAACAGAGAAGACAGCATTTCTCATAATCACCTCCCTACTCAAAGTCAAGTCTTACCTTGTCCATCCCTCCTCACTTCCTTGTTCACCTTGGACACCATCTCCAGGAAGATCCTATTCTTCACCTCTGCCTTTATTACATTAATTTTGTTCAAATTGGGAGAAAAATCAAGCCTGTTTAATCCTACAATGGCTGTTGTCTGTTTTAAGGCCCTTCATGCTATATATAACATCTCAACACTCAGCTCAATGCTTGCAAACCCAAAAAGAACAAGCATCTTGGTGTTTGGACTCAGCTCATTTAAGTATTGAAGATAGACATCTTGTTTAAGCTCAACTACCTAGCAGGAAAAATAAACTGTAGGGAGTGAAGACGTTCCTGAGCCCAAGCTGCTTGTCAAGTGCTCAGTTGATTTGCAACCCAAGCAATACATGCAAACACTGTATTCCAGTTTGAAAAGCAACAAGGTTGAACAAATCATCCAAAGTGAAATCACTAGGACACACCTTATATAAACATCCAATAAGCTGTCTTTTAGGTCCCCGTCCCTTGACCCAATATTTCACTTCACAGAATGGCTACATTGCAGTCATTCACAACTGTCTAGGGAATTTAACTCAAAAGACAATCAAGATAATCCAATAATAAGGCCAATTTGCAAGAAAATTAATAGCATATATCCAGAACAACAGTTGCCACCAAATCTACAGAATGCTCCAGTTCCAAAATTCTGTGAGATAACAGATGCTGCTAGCTAAGAGGAGAAACGATTAAGCAGTTGACTCATGCTTGTACCTTATAAAGCAATCAGTTGCCAATGTAAGGTCAAACAACCATATAGACCCACAATTCCAATAGGCAGCTATTACCTAACCTTAAAATTCGTCAAGCATATCTTGATATAAATCTTTACCTCCTGCAAACCATAAACACAACTCTCTTTGTAGTCTAATCAGTTCATTGCATATAGAACTTCAATGGTCAAACCACAAGCCAAGCTAAATATTGGGAATAGTACAACATGTTCCTAGCTAAGTTGAAACTTGACTTCCAAATTACCTACATTCAAAGAAGTTAAAACTTAAAACAAGGTCATGACAAGATAAACCAACATTGTCAGTACCACTATAGCATCAGAGCATCAAGAATCTCGGATACAATTGACAGTTTATCCTCCTGGTAAACCTTAGAAATCACCATCAGCCACGTATCTTGATCAATTGCATTTCCTTTTGCTAGACTATTTAAAACCATCAATAATAACTTCATGTTCCCGTCCTGACACAACCTAGAGACAAATTTATGTATACTTGAACAATGTGGCACATAGCCCTTGAAAATCATCTCATCCAAAACGAATGCTGCTTCCTTGAACTGCAAACCACCACAAAGCCCGTCAAAAAGCAACCTATACGACACAACATCAGGTTTACACCCCTGCCATGGCATATCTTCAAATAAATCATTAGCTTCACTCCACCTCCCTTCCTTGCACAACCCACCAATTAACATATTATAGCTAATAACATCTGGTTTACACCATTTCTCTGCCCTATCTTCAAGAACTCTGTAAGCTGCTTCAAAATCCTTCACCTTACAGAACCCATTAATCATCACATTGTAAGTAACCATATCCGGTTTACACTCTTTTAAAGCCATTTCCTAAAAGATCCCAAGAGCCTCCTCCTGCCTCCCAACGTTAAAAAGCCCAATAATTAAAGTAGAATATATAGCCAAATCTAATTTCATCTTATTCCTAACCATTTCCTCCTTAAGCCTAATTGCCAAGCTCAACTCACCAATCCCACAAAGCCCTTTAATCATTGTGGTGTAAATACTTGCATTGGGACGCAAACCATGAAGCCTAACCATATCATCCTTCAACTTAAATGATTCCTTTACCTTCAACTCCATACAAAGCCCATGAATCAACGTCCCAAATGTCACCACATTTGGCTTAACACCTTTCCTCTGCATTTCATCAAACAGGTTCCAAGCATCATCAAAACACCCACTTAAACAGCAGGCACAAATCAATATATTATATGTGCAAGCATCCAGGTGGGCATATTTTTCTATACCCAAAAAACACTTCATTCATTTTATCAAACTTTTTGCTCAACAAAAGCGCGTTCAACAGCGAGTTCACAGACGTTACAGTCCTTTGGCAACCATAGTCAGGCATTTCCTCGAACAACTGCAGTGCACGTTCGTGCAAACACGAACGACCATAGAACTTCATGGCATTGCAAAATATGATCTCTTGTGGGACTAAACGGGTATCATTTTTCAGTTGGTGAAGAACTTGTTCCATTTTATCAAACATTCTGGCCCTGCCAAGCTTGGTTCTGATAAGAGGAAAGTAAGGAGTAGCGGAAGGGTTTACCGGGAGGTTTGGGGTCTGGGTTCGGGTTTTTGAATAGGTTGAAAGCGAGGGTCGGGTCTTTTTGGCTGCGGAAAAGGGAGGAGAGCCTAAAAGGAGAGATGGGTTTTGGAGTTTTCATGTTTTTTTTTTTTTTTTGATGCAATTCCTGCTTAACCTAAGAAGTCTACTAAACAATGAGTTCAAAAGTCCTAAATATTCAAGAAGAAAGACTAACAAATTAACCCCACAGCAAAAATTCAGAGTTTATGCTACCAACCTGTACCATCACACCTCAATTCCTCGCAAGCAGAACAACCCTCCACCACAGCATCGACAGCATTGAACCCCTTATCAACTGCCTTCCAAGCAGCTCTCACAGCCTCCAGGAAAGGCCATGTGCTCACCACTATTGGGTACTTCCCTGAATTCCCAACCCCTTCATGTCCTATCACCTGATAGCCAATATGAAATGTATGATTCCAGAGAAATAACATAAAAAGATCATTAATTGAAAAAGATGATCCCAAACCCGTATCACAAAAATCAAGAAAAACAATAATTTTTCAATGATTACCAAGGAAAACAAAGTGAAGAGGAAGACAAGTGACATGGACAGGTTCCTGGGAGCCATTTGAGACGGAGGAGTTCAGGAAAAAGGGAATTGTTTTATTTTAAGTTTTGGATCATGTTCCATAGAACTTAGGTGGACTTGCAGGTAAAGGTTGTAAGGCTAGCGTCACTAGCTACCTTGATCACGTGCGGTTCACAGACCAATCAAAAATCTTGTTATGGGTTTTGTGTTATTTTGAGGATGGAGCAAGGGTTTTTTGTGATTTGATCATGTGATTTAAAATGTAGGAAAAAGAAGCGGGGTTTAGTGGGTAATGGAGAGTGCCACTAACCGTCTTAACCGTCACCTGAAACAAAGTGGGAAGACGGATCCTCTGCAGTTCCAGTTCTGTAAATCCCCCATGGTCTACTGTGACTTGTCATTCTTTGAGAGGCTGAAAGGAATGTTGTTGCTGACTTGGGAAGGTTACATTGGCTTCTTCATTTTGCATCCATGAAGCTCCTCCAACAAAATCAAAGAACAAATAAATTTGAAAAATGGAAAAAAAAATCAGACATTGCCTCTGTTTCATTTGCCAATAAACTCGTATGCTTCACGGAAACAAAAGGAAAGAGAAGCCAAAAAAGCAGGTAATTTAACACTTTTGAAGAGGATTAGTAACTTGGGTTTTCTGAATTTGTGGTTAAAGTAATAAAAGAGAAAGAAAAGAAGAGAATAAAATTCTTGAAATGGAACGTCAAAGTGAAGGAACATGTATAAAGAAAGGGCCATGGACTGCTGAAGAGGATGAAGTCTTACTGAACTACGTGAAAAAATATGGTCCAAGAGGCTGGAGCTCCATTCGATCCATGGGACTTTTACCGAGAACTGGAAAATCTTGTCGTCTGAGATGGGTTAACAAGCTTAGACCCAACTTGAAGACGTAAGTTTCTCATCACTATCTCCTTGGAATTCATCTTATTTTTTTCCCAAAACTAGTCAAAAACTTATTTAATGGAAGATATGACATTTTTTCTTTGTTACATTTGTGATCGACAGGTATTGATATGTTTTTAATAAGTAAAATGTGTTTGCTAATTAATTTTTGAATTCTCTTAGTTGGTTTTCTTGGTTTTGAAGAGAACTGTTGTTTATGTACTTGCAGCAGCTGGTAGTAAAAAACAGAAAATGATTGCTTTATCCTTCAATGTTGCTAAATTTGTGCTGTTGTGCATGGTGGGTTTGTCAGGGTTAGGACAAAAATGTTGTAATGATTGCTTCATCCTCTGTTTATTGCATGATTAGAGTACAGCTAATAAACCATGTAATCCTTTTTTTTCTTTTGGGAAAACATTGTGCCTAGTGGATGCAAATTTTCAGCAGAGGAAGAGAGGGTGGTGATAGAACTGCAGGCACAGTTTGGCAACAAGTGGGCGAAGATTGCGAGGTATTTGCCAGGAAGAACAGATAATGACGTGAAGAATTTCTGGAGTGCTAGACGCAAGCGGCTGGAGAGAATTTTGCTGACGCCTACATCAAATTCACATAAGAACAAAGGGAAGGATCCTGTTCTCCATGAAATGCCAATGGTGGAGGTAAGGAATTGAAGGGAAAATCAAGAGCTAATAAGCAAGCTTTCTTTTTCTTCTATGATACATGAAGCCTGCTCTTTTCACGCTATTTCATGTGATGTGTTGGATACTTGGATTTTCTAACTTTTTAGGTTTCTTGAACTTGTATGTATTATGTTTCAGGTCCCGCCTTCCAACTTCATTCCATTAGAGCAGGGGTCATCATCTCACCATGATCAGGCTAAACGTCCATCCTTTTCAGGAAACTTCGAAGAATTCAGGATGGTGCCGCTACCTGATCTGGTTCAGCCAGATTTACCAAACTTGGAAACAGGCCTTCCAATACTAGACATTGCGACCATTCAGATGATACCATCCATTGAGCCCTCTGCAAACTACCCTGTTTCTCTACAACCGCAACTACAACTGGACCTCCCAAGCTTGACACAATGCCAGGACCTTGCCCCAGAACCCAATGGTCTCAACTTTGAGGGCATGTTCAAGCATCAGGAGGCTTCTGAATCTGACAGTAAACCAAAATGGTTCACCAGGTTTCCATCAACTGGTATGAACAACAATGCTCAAATTGGGAAGAAGGAAGACAGAAGAAACCCTGCAATCCCTGATAGCTTCTTTGATGAATTTCCATCTGACATGTTTGACTACCTCGATCCTCTTCCGAACTCATCAGAGTGGTAATCGTATGCAGTGGAACAGTTGTGCTTGTATTTTTAGTTCTAACCCATGGGACTTTCCTACTATATATACAACCAATTCTTGAGTAAACTGCCTGCTTTGCTAGCCTGACAACTCAGGAGTGAAACAGTGACAATTGATATCTGTCAATTAATGTTATATATATTGTTGTTATCTTAAATTCAATAGCACAAAGAGTGAGAGATATGGATTCAAAGAACTTTATCTTCTGTTTATTAAATATTACAGAGGATTCTTATCACTATTGCCAGTGATACTGTTAAAACTTAAAAGACAAAAGGCTTTGAATATAATTATTTATAATTCATCCTTCACTAGGTTTTAAATAGAGCTTCAAAGACATAACTCTTTTTTTTCCTGAAAAACAAACCAGCACTTCCGGTCCAAGCAGTCACTTTAGAGTTAGGCATATTTCATTTCATCCCTATCCAAAAATAGAAACTATGTTGCAGAGGCAGAATGAATATTTCTCCAAATACAAGTATACTAAAAAGAAACTCCCTAATGACTAAAATGTACAGGCACAGATGCACATGCTTCCCCAGATTTGGCTGCCAACAAAATATCCTCCACTGCATGATAATCATCTTGACCAAATTTTTTAGAATTTCATCCCAAGAGATGATTGATCTTGCCAGGCACCTTTTACGAGGCATGAGAAAAGGGGTTCTTCTCGATCATCACCAGATTGTCTCATTAGCATCTGTGAATATGGGATTGTGTTGTTCTATGAGGCATTGAATAACTTCAATGGCACCAAAATCGACTGGCATGCCATCATCCAAAGGAATGTGGGAGGAAGCATCCATATCTTCTCCGTCATCTGTAGCCATATAATAGATGAAGGAAAATGAGAAACTTCTGGTTGTTTGACAACATTTTTAGTCACCACTTCTTCAGAACAAGGATAAGTTGATGCAGGGGTATCCAATTAATAGAAGGGTCAAATCAACAGAGGAACCATTAGTATTAGAAAAAAAAAATAGAAAAGAAATGTATATTGGGAAAATTTTGGCAGCCAAAGAAGGTTTTAGGTCCCAAGAAGAAATAAGAGAGAGCAATAAAGAAGAGGGAAAAGGAGCAGGGGGGTGTTTGCGTTCTTTTTAAACTCTAAAACAACACAGTAACATTTTTAACTTAATTTTCACTATTTCCAATCCTGTGATTAAGAGTTGCTTCGATAAGTAGAGACTGCATTCTATCAAATAAAATATTAGGTATTAGCTGTCCCTCAATAAAGTGGAGTCAAAGTCCAATTGGCATGCAATTATGTTTTCTCATGCACAATCTAGTGACATACGGACAGATTGTAGCAGATAGGAAAAGTTACCAGCAAGCATGTCCCAAGCAGTATAAGCAGGGGTTGAATCCATGCTACCCTTGGAAGGACTTTTTGGTGGACGACTCCAGTATTTCCTATAAGATTCTGGTTTCTGACCCTTCTCCCACATAATAACAGGAGCCATTTCCATGGCAAGGCTTCGGGCATCCATCTGTTAGACGATAAACAACCATTAAACATTATTAATAGGCACTATAATCTATTACATAACAACTTCATGCACATGATTGCAAGTCATTTGTTTTAGAGGGATGGGGGTGAAAGAAGGGGCAGAGGACCATTATGAAAAAACCAAGAAACTGCTTTATATAGGCATTTTGTTCACAATGACCATAAACAAACAAGCTAACAATGACCTTGAAGGAATAAATTATCCATGAAAACTTCAGTGCTAGATCACGTCAGCCATAAAGTCAGTTATATCCCATCAGTGGTCCATAGGGGGAACCATATTATTGCTCAGTATACGGTCAAAAATCAAGGCTTGCAAGATCTCAGTGATAATTTTCACATATGTGAAAAACATAACCTTTAACAGTAATATTCAAATCTTAGTTAGAACCACTTTATAAAGGCAATGCATGCATGTAGAGAGAGAGAGAGAGAGAGAGAGAGAGAGAGATAACTCCTACATTGTTAAGGACTGATTTCTGACTAACGCAAAGCAGCAATGCAGTGACAAACTCAAGTGTCATATAATTTACACTAGGAAGTTTCTTCAGTACGTTTCTCATAGCATGTATGCTAGAGCGGGCACCTTTGATCTCATTATAAAGCTCAAAGGTAGTCAGTGGCTCAGGAAGACTAGCAATGTAATATTTTGCTAGAGCTGCTACATCAATTGCACTCACACCCTCTGGTATTGAAGCATTGAAATCTGTGATACACACATGAGGACAAATTATGATGCAATCCAAACAGAATAACTCACAGTCAAATTTGAGCATATAACATGCAAGATACCTTGGTTATATGTAGAAACCAATTGCTGAATGACCTTTTTATCTCCTTCAGCTTTAAACAAGTATTGCGAATTTAGACCTAAAAGTCAAACAAATATGTTACCCTCTGGAAAAGAGTGTATATTTAGTAACATTTGCTTATATAACTACCAGGTCCAATAGTTTTCATTTAATTTTCATCTGAGTTACCTGATAAAATGAGATAATCTGCACATTTCACCAATATAAGCGGAATGGGCCTGTTGGATTGCTGCCGTTGCACAGTATCCTCAATAGGAACTCCAAAAACTGAGGACAAAGAAAAAAATAAGTGGTAGCAACTATTCACTGCAACCGGGAATATCTAGAGAATACTTGACTTGAGTGATTAATTTAATCAATGAGCGAGTATGAAAAGCAAAATGCGAAAACCTTTGCCCCTATAATTGGCTAAGTCAAAACTATAAGAATAAATGTTATTTTCACAGCAAATGCTAATTAGTGAAGCATCGGCCATAGAGAAGAAGTGAAAAGTTAAGACAAGCATGGAGCACTGCAATACAATAAAGGCAAACTTTTCGTACTAAAAAGAATTGTACGAAAATGGGAAAACTAATGCATTTTAAAACTTATGCTAGTTTAAATCAGAAGCATTCTCACAAGATGTGTATGGACTAAGAGTTGCTCAATGGCTAGGCCTATAAGAAACAAGAATTTCAATTTAAAGCAGTTCCCTACACCTGAATCAAATATATTGAAGACTTCTGCACTTGGTAGAAAAACTTGTGCATTAAACATGTCAGATGCTCCTGATGCTAGGTAAATAATTTGGAATGGTAAGTACAGGACATATCAAGTTCAAAAGTTGGCTCTTAATATAGAAATTTCTTGAAAAACCACACACAAATTCACATTGCGTTCTTGAAGTAGAAGTACTGAAAGAATAAAGTAGAACCAAATTATTCAAGATTTCATTAAGAGAAGAGGGAAATGACCAGGAGTCCTAAAGAAGTCACCATCTGGGAAAGTGCACCCACCAAGATAAAGAAACTTACCATCAGTGCTGGCAACACCCTGCAAATAGAAAACACATAAAAATTCAGACGCTTCAAGAAGCTTGAAAGTACATGTAAGAAGGCAAATATAAAAGCAAATAACAAAATTAAAAGTAACACAATCCTATACCTTCTGCCATCGTTCTATATCTGTCAAAATTATCTTGCTTTTCTGTGCCGTCTTTTTTGCTACCTGGAACAAATTCACCATTACATATATGTCATTCTTGACCATAACTTCTCTAGGAGCCTAGACTACACTAGTCTATTTCTCTGTTACAAATAAGAATGGCAATTATATAAATGGCAAGTATAGATTACATTTTAACTACACAAGATCAACTGTAACATCAACAACTACCATTAAAACATGGAAAAGCATTAAAACATCCAAAATTCATCAGTTTCTTGAAAGTTTTGCAATAGCAGAAAAAAAAGCCCAATTGCAAAACAAACAAGCAACAAATACCCCTTCAGTGGGGTACGAAAATGATATCTCTCTAGCATAACATAAATTTTGATATGAAGCCAAGCTTAAAAGGCGATTTACAAAGCGGGAGCGTGGGAAGACAAAGAACAGAGACAGAGTTGAAAGCAATCGATCATAATCAAAACAAATTATCAATCACAGATGAAGACAGTAATCGTATAACAGCATAGTAAGGAATAATTTACATATCTATGCCACATGAAACAGGAACCCTCGAAATTTACATGACAGCCTCTCTCCCTCTCACGCAATATAGTTTCACATTAAACAAGACATATAATAATATTTAAGCTGAAAATTAAAAGATATATAAAAATTTTCAATTTAAATTATTTGTAGAGCTAAAATTTACCTCTTCAACTTTTGTTTTCCCAACAGCAACCTTGTCTTTTGTTCCGGTGATGCCTTTCCTCAGAAAGGTTCCGGTCGTAGCAGCAGCCGATATAAGACTTTCCTGTACAGCATGTCTTGTCGCCGGCTGCCGGAGAACCGCCCATCGGCTTTTGACCATAGAACCAACTCGTTCCGCCACGTCAGCGACGTTGCCTTTAGCATCCATGGCAACTTCTCCGACAAATGTTCCGGCCGTTTGGCTAGCTTCCTTCAGTTTCACCCCTGCAATCAAAATTTTTGAAAAAAAAAAAAACAAAGAAACATTTCGCTGATGTGGCAACAATAACAAAAATTCAAAAAAGAAAATAATGCAGAATTAATAGATTAAAAGGAACCTGAGGAAGAAAAGAAACCAGTCGCCTTCTCTTGCCACTGCTGCGATACGGCTGAAGGCATCGCTTCCGATTAATAAAAACCGGAAATTAATTTTACAAGGTAATATATAAAAGAAACTGCAAAAAAAAATTCAAAATTAAGAGAAAAAGAAGACAATTTTTTGCAGAGACAAACTGATGCTCTGATTTAAAAAGAAATAAGGAAAATCTAAATGATTAGTATTAATACTGTTTTTGGTTTCAAAAGAAATACGGAGGCCTAACAAATTCTTAAAGCCTTATTGGTGATAACCGAAATCAATGATCGGCGCAAGCCCTAAATTTGAGGGAAAATATTCACCTTCGCTGCAGCTTCAATGGAGCGACGATCAAGGGAGAGCTTTTCTTTATGCCAGTTGAATCAGGAGCTGATGGCGAAAGATGAAAGTGGAATACTGCTTTTTTTTTATTTTCCTTTGTGTTTGGTTTTATTATTTTTTTTTAAGAGAGAGAGAAAAGTCCTTTTAAGACGGGAAGAGTTCAAACTTAAAATATTCAGCCAATAGTCAGTGATATTTAGTAAATGGTTTGGACAAATACAGAAAAGACACGTGGGACGTTTCTCGGAGAATACGGGGACATGGTTCTGGATGGTTCCAACGATTATAACGGCTCTGCTGCTGGCTGCTGGCTGCTTGCTGCTCCTTTGGTTGGAACTTGGATACCACGCGCCCGAAGAGCCGCAAGCAGCATGACCAAATTAGCTTCAATTCTTGTTTTTCTCTTTATGATTTTTAATTTTCCTTGATAAATTGGTTGCTAACCAACTTTTAATAAAATTATAAAAATTAATTTTTAAAAGGAAATGTGAAAATTTTATTGCTAAAAAGTTTTTTTCTATTACTGAAAGTTGTTCTCTCTAGCTTTCAATAGTAAAATATGCTATTCAATTACTATAAATTTTAATACCTAAAAAATTGAATTAAAGTGCTGCTTTAAGTGTATATTGACTTGGAAATAATAGATTTTCTATTTAAAAAAATACCAAGAGGGAGAAAGTGATTGTAATTTAAAAAAAAAAAATTGAAGTTGTCCAGTTACTTGCCTCTGTTTCCATCTGTTGAAAGAGTCCATTTTTGGTACAACACTTTTTATCCTTAGCTTTTATAAGATATGAACATGGACTGTTATTTGAGTACTTGGCTTATTGAAATTCAGCTTTTGATCTTGGTTAGCTATATCAAAAAAAAAAAGTAATCAAGGGAAATAAATTTGTTAATTAAATCAAAATTGTTTTTTAATGAATAATAAAGAATTTTATTGAAAACCATTAATTAGGATATATCATAATTTTTTTTTATAGTTTTCAAGATTTAGGAATTTAATATGGAATAACTATTTGAATTTTGATTTCATACATATTTGAAAAAAAAAAAAAGAGTTTGAGAGATTATTTTTACCTAGGATTTAAAGACCTGGATACGCTTAATTTTTTAAAATTTCAAACATTTCAAAAGATTTTGATAACTAAATAATGGATACCTTATCTGTAATCTTATATCTTGTAACTATATATATGTGTGTGTGAGAGAGAGACAGAGAGAGATAAAATATGTGACAAATTTTAATTGAGTAATTTTCCATTATATAATGATCAATTAAATAAATTGACAAGTACATATCTTTCATTAATGAGTGCTGTCATAAAAATATCAAGAAAATGTTGACTCTATACTTTAGTGTTGCATTAGATGACAAAGCTAGCTAGCTTTGTTGGGGTTGATAGTCCAACATAAAACTCCTTGATTTTGGATGGTCGAAAATGGCTTGTTTCATGGGTTAAGCGTGCTCAACATAAATAAATTACATTTTAGTATAAGATGGGAAATTTTGCTAAGTTGGGTGTTGATGCGGATGTCCAGTACCTCATTAAATTTTAGACTCAATAGTCAACCTCATGGTAACTCACCAATATATAAATGGAAAGCATGTAATACTATATATTATATCAATATTGTTTAGGTTAACATTTACTTCTATATATCTCTATATTTCTATAGATTCCTACCATATGAACAGAAGCAAAAGCAATCATTCATTGGCTTTTTTATCACTCTTTCAAGAGATGATGCCTTTCTTCAGACACCAAAATTTCCTTTCCGAGAAAACTATACAAGTCTTCGATAGGATTCGATTTCCGTAGATGCTGCAATGTCCAAATCAGTCTGAACCTTCCTTAAAATTTACTTCTACTGAGCTATACAATGTATAGGCCCAAACCTCAATCTGTTTGAGTTGGTGTTATGAATCTTTTCCATTGCATATATCTGGTACAAATGGCAATCAAAGCTACTCAAATTCGACGTCATGCTTCTTGCATCTTAGCCCCCTCCTCTTCCTTTACAAATCTTCTCCAAAACCAGTGCTCCCTCCAAACTTTTTCCATCTGTTCAAAAGGCACATTCATAGTCTCCGGTAACAAGAAGTGGACGAATGCAGTCATCACCGCCACCCATCCCCCGAAGAAGAAAAGTATACCTGACTTCATGCGGCAAAGCATAGCTAGAAAAGTTTGTCCAACAAGGAAGCATAATAAAAAGCCTATCGCTACTGTTATACTTTGCCCAGCTGATCGAATCTCTAATGGATAAATCTCACTAGGGACCAACCATCCCAAAGGACCCCATGACAAAGAAAACCCGGCAACGTATATACATATCAGAATCAAAACCAGGTAAGCACAGCCTTGGCTAAGGGCACCCTGATCACCTAGCATAGCTGTCATAATTCCTCCAACCACGATTTGTGACACAAACATTAGAGCTCCTCCAACCATAAACAACGCTCTTCTTCCAAATTTATCTACTACGAATCATGGATATTAATACAGAGGCCAATCCCACTAGACCAATCACAACTGCTGAGAGTAGCGAAGCACTTTTGCCAAGGCCAGTTGTCCTGAAAAGTATTGGAGCATAGAATGTGATGACGTTGATTCCAGTCACTTGCTGGAAAAATGGTATAGCTATAGACATTACAAATTGAGGCCTGTACTGTTTTTGTACGATTTTCTTAAAAGGGTGTTTCATGGTTTTTGAGTTTGAGCTCGCTTTGATGAGATCATCGAGTTCTGCTTGGACATCAGTAGTGCCTCGTACACGTTGTAGCACATGTTTTGCCTTTTGGTGATTATTGCTTTGCTGGATTAAGCTATTGGGTGTTTCTGGGAGAAAGAGCGTACTTAGTGTTACAATTGCTGCTGGGACTGCTGCCACGGCTAGAGAAATACGCCAGCCCCAACCGCCCTTGATCTTTTCGGTGCCAAAATTAACAAGGTTGGCTACAAGTACTCCAAAGCCAACACCTACTTCAAAACCAATGTTCATTGCGCCTCTGTGCCTTGGTAGCGCCATTTCAGAGATGTATAAAGGTACTGACTGTAGAACAAAACAAAATGAAGCTTGAACAAGAACTTATGATTATTGATTCAAAAAAAAAAAACAGTAGGAATTGATTATGCTACCTGGTTTGTAAAACCAATCCCAACTCCAAGCAAAACACGACCAAATATTAACATGTAAATGTTAAAAAGCTGCACCGCCAAGGGCTGAACCAGCTAGGAATGAAGCTCCTCCTACGAGGATAGATGGCTTGCGGCCAAAGGCTCTAGTCACTGATGAAGCAAAAAGGTCAGCAATGTACAGGGAAGAAGTAAATATGGTTAACAGTTGGCTATCAAATTTGCAGTAATTGCTAATTTCGGTGTCTTGTTCCATTTTGCTGTACACCTGTGAGAAGAATGCCTTGAGAAATGGTTCCATAGAGGTCACCCCACCTTCACAGTTACACGATTAGTCAATGGAGATCATCTCAATTCTCTTTACAACATCAATAAAAAAGTTTTTGCAAAGTAATATACATGCACCGCTTAGAATCTGTCATATCATGATTACAAGAAAAAGAACTGCAGATATGTGTAAACAGCATAAAATTATTACCAAAAGGTATATACAGTATATATTCATCGGAGAATATAAAACTTAAATCAAATTGGTTAATCATGAAAAGCCTTGACCTAAAACACCGCTGTTTTTGTGCGCGGCCGGGCTGTACTGATCAGCAAATTCTTCTGGAAAAGTATATAAACGATCATATTGAAACAAACCTGAAATTCCAAGATCATAACCAAACAGAACTCCTCCTATGGCAGCCATGAAACATGACATAACAACAAGCATGGTCATCCCGCCATTGTATTTCCCACCTTCACTTATGATTGAAAGCCCAGCTGCCATGTCTTAGACCTCCAAGCTCACTCGCATAAACAGGTGAGAGAGGGAGAGTGAGATGGCTTGAAGTTAAAAGTTATAGACACAATAGTAGAAGATTATAAAAGAGCATTGTCACTTGACAGGTACGGAACATCAATTACCATTTTCTTGTGGACAGTATGGGAGAATGTGGGGTTGAAGGCGCAAGTGTGAGATGACTTTGCAATTGTGATGACGACCACCCAGTCAAAGAGCTCAAGTCTAGCCTTGGTGACCATCCAGCCTTAAAGCGGGTTCTAACTGTAATTTACGTTCTTTTCTTGCTAGGCCGGACCTAACTGTAATTTTGGGCGGCCCATTAAGTCCAAATCAACTTTAAAAAATTAGAAAATTTTTCTTTGGTATTTTTCTTAAATTAGTCCTCTAAAATGAAAAAATATTAGATAAGTGTCCTTACAGATATAATAATAAATAATTAAAAATTATCATGTGATTATTATTATGCCATATTAAAAAAATATGATTCCTATATATTCACGTGACAATTTAACTTTTTAATTACATATCCTGTTATAATTTGTTAAGGAAGAAAATTTATCTAATAACTTTTTAATTAAAAATATAATTATCGTAACCAAAATTCGAGATTTTACGTAATCAGGTTTTATTTTGACATGGTTTATGTAAGCTTTTATTATATTTTTGTTATGGCGGCATTTAAACCAATGACAGTGTTGACTTTCTCTCTTTATCAGTTATTAAAAAGTAACGCTATCAATTACTTTGTCATTTCATAAACTATCAATTATAAAAATAAATAAATAATGGTAAAATAAGGGAAATTAGATAATCACGTTGCAGTTTGATAAAAAAATAAATATTTTCACTTATTATATTTTTAAATTATCATATGTGAATTTTAATATTTTTAATTATTTATATAAATAATTCATAAAATTATATGTACTAGTACATGCTTATAAAACTTTTGATTGACGTAAATAAACGTATTTAATTATATTATTTTTAAATTATTATTTTAAACATTTTTATAACAAACATTATCAATTATTACATAAGAACTTTAATTTTTTAATTATTTACACCTTAAACTTTACACTTTAGAAATAATTAATTTTATATATAATTGTTATTCTAAAATTATAAAATAAATATTTATTTTTTACACATGTGACAATAAATATTAATATATACTTGAAGTAATGCAAATAATCAAATGTTTCAATAAAATTATAAGGAAACTGTTAATAAAGAAATATCGGAATTTGGAGTTATTAAATACACTTTGGAATTTTTAATTAATAAATAATTATAATTAAGTAGTAAAAGTTAAAAATTCTTAATTTTTAGATTCCAAGTTATTGGATGGATGACATTTGAATGACAACATTATCCTAGTCATATCCCACCAGGAGCCTAGGCTCCATTATTTCTTAACTAGAAAAGGATTTAACTATAGAGAAGTACAGTAATATATTCTATATCTTCTATATTCGTACAACAGCAACAGGGTCTGGCTATCTTAAGTAATCAAACAGGGATTAATTCTATATCCGTCTTGCAAATCAAGATGAAAGCTTATTTCAACTTATGAAGGCTTTCTCGTCCACTTGATCTCCCACAATTCTTTTCCACAGCCAGTGCTCCCTCCACACTTTCTCCATTTTCTCAATGGGCACGTTCTTGGTCTCTGGCAACAACAAGTACACAAATGTGGTCATCACCGCCACCCATCCCCCGAAAAAGAAGAAAATCCCTGATTTCATGTGGCAAAGCATGGCCAGAAAAGTCTGTCCAACAAGGAAACAGAAGAAAAAGCTGACTGCTACTGTAATGCTTTGGCCTGCTGATCGAATCTCTAATGGATAAATCTCACTAGGGACTAACCATCCGAGAGGGCCCCAAGACAATCCAAACCCGGAAACATATATACATACCAAAACCAAAACCAAGTAACCACTGGCTTTGCTCAATCCACCATGATCCCCTAGCAAAGCTGTCATCAGCCCTCCGATCGTTATTTGTGTCGCGAGCATTAGAGTTCCCCCAATCATAAACAGTACTCTTCGCCCATGCTTATCCACTGCAAACATAGATATGAATATACAAGAAGTACTGACAAGGCGAATCACAACTGCAGACAAGAGCGAAGAACTTTCATGTAGGCCAATTGTCCTGAAAAGTATTGGAGCATAGAATGTAATGACGTTGATCCCCGTCATTTGTGCGAAAAATGGTATAGCTGCTGCCATGACCAGTTGAGGCCTATACTTTCTCTGTATGATTTTCTTAAATGGGTTGTTGATTGTTTTCGAGATTGAGCTTGCTTGGATGAGATCATCAAGCTCTGCTTGCACGTTAATGGTGCCCCTTATACGCTGAAGCACACGTTTGGCCTTCTCGTGGTCGTTGGTAGTCTGAATTAAACTGTTCGGTGTGTCTGGGAGAATAAGTGCACCTAGTGTCAGGATTGATGCAGGGACTGCGGCCAGGGATAGGGAGATACGCCAGCCCCAACCGCCCTCAATCTTTTCGGTGCCGTAATTGATGATGTTAGCTATGAGTACTCCAAATCCAATTCCACATTCAAAGATAATGTTCATTGCTCCTCTTTGTTTTGGTAGCGCCATTTCAGAGATATAGAGTGGGATTGACTGCATAGCAAATAAATTGCAGCATAAAAACTAGTAACTATTTTTAGCACTAAATTCTGTCACAATCTTGAATTAACAGGAATTGATCATTTAGCATGCTTAAATTAGTGTTTCTGGAGCTTTATGGTCAGACTGGTAAAGAATTAATTAGTCTTTCCCTCATTATTGGACTACAACAAATAGGGGAGGACCATTTTCTTGACAAGTCAATGGAAGACAATCTGAGGGCCATTTCTTTTGTTAGGGAACTTCTTTTTCCCAGTTTTAACTTACGAAGGCCTGATATTACTGCATTTTACTCATTTCTACCCTCCTTATTGCAGGGTTTTCTATGAATTTAGCATGTAAATTTGCTACCAAACTTATTGTTCAAGTTCATTTCGCAGAAGATTTTGCAAAAGGAAGAAGAAATACAAAAAAAAATAAGGAAAAAAAGAAGAGGAAATAGATTAGAATACCTGGTTTGCAAAGCCAAGTCCAATGCCAAGAAAAACACGCCCAAATACAAGCATGTACACGTTAGAAGCAGCACCACCAAGTGCTGAACCAGCAAGGACTGCAACCCCTGCTACAAGCATGGATGCCTTTCGTCCAAAGGCTCTGGTCACAGGTGATGCAAAGAAAGAAGCAATAAAGCCAGCTATGTAGAGTGAAGATGTAAACAAGGTCAACAGCTGGCTATCAAATTTGCAGTAATTGCTAATCTTGGTATTTGCTTTCATCCTTCGGTACACATTTGGGAAGAACTTCTTGAGAAAAGGGTCCATGGAGGTCACTCCACCTTAAACCACAGTTACATAAATATCGTTAATGGCTTTATTTATACGTGAGATCATCTGGATTTCACTTTATACCAAGAGCAATAAACTAATTAAGATTCAAGTGCTAATTTTATTCTTTAAAAATCAGTATGCATATATATATATATTGAGGAATATTTGCAGTGAAGATTAGTTTGAGACAGACCTGAAATTCCAAGGTCATAGCCAAAGATAAGTCCTCCGGAGGCAGCCATCACGCATGACAGAACAACGAGAAGGGTGATCCTGCCGTTGTATTGCCCTCCTTCACCTGTTATTGCTGATGCAACCGCCATAGCTACGACCTCCCAGGTGACCACTTATCCCAATTATACAAGAAAGAAAGATCACTTTATACTTTATATAAAGATAACAGTAGTTGATTATGTGAAAAGAGCATTATTTTATTGGTCGACTAGTGGAAGATTAGCGACAGAATTTCTCTCCTTTCGTGTGGTCCAAAAGGAAGCATATGGAGTCTGACTGTTTTTGAGTTATAGTGGGATTGCATGCCACTTCATAGTACAGGTTTTAATGCCACAGCTAAAGATCAAAATTGCTTGGTGTGGGTGTGACTTCCTTGAGACAAGCTGAAATGGTTGAAGCCCAGCACAAGAAATATTTCAACTTTTCTTTTTTTCTTTCGCCATTCATAGCTTTAATTTGACATTTAAGAAAATTTTTGGCATTCTCGTACAGGACCACTTCCGAAGACTCTTGACTGTCCTGACATTGGTTTTAATTACCCAAGTTCAAGTTTTCTCAGGCGCGTCGTTGCTTCTTTACGATACTGCTATCATTTCCAGGAAGTTAGCATACATATACAGATATAAGTACATATCAATCTGATTTGAATGCTAATAAGTGCTGCGGCAGAGACTTGGAAATGAAATTGACGGCTAAATTTGGATCACAATTTCAGCACTTATGGCGTCCACAATCAATACTAACCTTCATTGGCTCCAGGCTCTACAATTCAAAACAAATTACTAGTCACACTTTGAATTGGTTTGACTGGTATTTTTATTATTTGATTTTTACTCTTAAGAATTTCGATTCTTTCATGTAAATAAAGCTTTAGTTGACAAGTGCTTCGTGGTCCTCTCATTAAAGAACAAACCAACAATTTCGCTTCATGATCAATCATTCATATAAGAATACAGTTCAATGACACGTTGATCTGTTCATCAAAGTCTTAGGGATGCAACTTGGATTGGGGTCATGATGCATGAAAGAAGATAGATGTTGGATTGAAAATTCTAAATGATGATTTGCATCATCAAAGTGCTACCCTACCAGGAGACTGGATTATGAGTTGTTCCTATATTGCCACATCTTTTGAGGAACAGCCAAGCAATTTCACATCAGTTTGCTCTGTTGACAGATGATGATGCATGTCTTAGAAAAAAGAAAGGTGAATTTTTGCATTCTCATACAGAAAACAACCTAGTAGTCAACAGTTACAATTAATACCTTTTTAATGGAACTTGGCGGCTGTTGTCACATTTTCTTGATGTTATTATTAATTTGAAGACTACAAGCTTGCATATAGACGAGCAGAATAACCACTTGAAAGTAACTTTGTTGTATTCAAATCTCATCACTTGACCTAAGCCTAAGTGGTATGTTCTACTATAATTGCGAACTACCATGCTATGGCTTTGCATATATAATGAAGCAACTGTGGTTGGAATCACTCCACAGAAATATTAATTTCTTCTTGCTAGATATATAATGAGAATGCAACTTCAATCAAATTTAACATCTTGCCCCCTGTGTGTAAACCTTCTCATCCACCTCTCCAACAATCCTTTTCCAGAACCAGTGCTCCCTCCATACTTTTTCCATTTGCTCAATTGGCACATTTTTAGTCTCTGGCAAGAAAAAGTATACAAATGCAGTCATCAACACCACCCATCCTCCGAAAAAGAAGAAAATCCCTGACTTGAAGTGGCAGAGCATAGCTAGAAAAGTTTGTGCAATGATGAAAGTGAAGAGAAAGCCCACTGCTACTGTAATACTTTGCCCTGCTGATCTAATCTCCAAAGGAAAAATCTCACTAGGAACTAACCATCCCAACGGACCCCATGACCATGCAAAACCAGCAACATATACACAAATTAAAGCTAAAACTAAGTAAGCGTATCCTTTGCTTAATCCACCATGATCCCCTAGCAAAGCTGCCATAATTCCTCCAATAATTATTTGTGTCACAAGCATTTGGATTCCCCCAATCATAAGCAAGGCCCTTCGGCCAACCTTATCCACTGCAAGCATTGATACGAATGTAGCAGTAGTACCAACAAGGCCAGTCACAACTGCAGACATGAGTGAAGCACTTTCACCTTGCCCAATTGTCCTGAACAGGATTGGAGCATAGAATGTAATGACATTTATGCCTGTCACTTGCTGGAAAAATGGTAAAGCTATTGCCATTACAAATTGAGGCCTGTATTTTCTTTGTATAATTTTCTGAAATGGGTGGTTGGTTGTTTTTGAAATTGAGCTTGCTTTGATGAGATCATCAAGTTCTGCTTGGACATCAGCGGTGCCTCGTATGCGTTGCAGCACACTTTTCGCCTTTTGGTGGTTATTGCTGTTCTGGATTAAGCTGTTGGGTGTTTCAGGGAGAAGAAGAGCTCCTATTGTCAGGAATGAGGCCGGGAGTGCTGCCAACGCCAGGGAGATACGCCAACCCCATCCACCTTCAATCTTTTCAGTGCCAAAATTTATAATGTTAGCTGAAAGCACTCCGATGCCAACACCGCATTGGAAGCCAATGTTCATTGCTCCTCTGTGTCTGGGAAGTGCCATTTCGGAGATGTATAATGGGACTGACTGCAAAGAAAATGCATATTAGAGCATAAACAATTAGATCCCAGAAATTAGCATATGATCTTGCGCAAGAAAGAAGGAAACTTGAATATATCATGCGTACTTGGTTTGCAAATCCAACCCCAACCCCAAGCAAGACACGACCAAATATCAACATGTACACGTTAAAAGCAGCACCACCAAGGGCTGAACCAGCAAGGAATGCAGCTCCTCCTATAAGAATCGATGGCTTGCGTCCAAAGGCTCTGGTCACAGGTGATGCGAAGAAAGACGAAATAAGGCCGGCTATGTAGAGTGAAGATGTAAATGAAGTCAACAGTTGGCTATCAAATTTGCAGTAATTGCTAATCTTGGTGTCTTCTTTCATCTTTGTGTTAACCTTTGGAAAGAACTTCTTGAGAAAAGGCTCCATAGATGTCACTCCACCTTTACAATCACATAATTACTTGATGAGATCATTTGAATTTTCTCTAGCTGAAGTATCAATATATTTTCAAACTCTAAAAATTAAGTACTCCTGTTATTTTTGCTATGGCATATTTCAACTACTTGTGAAGTTGTTCCAAACAATCTATTTCAAGAAAAATAAAAGGTGAGTTTCCATATATATACAAGGAAATAGACCTTAGCCTACGGAGAGTGTTTCAATACCCAGTACATGAACTGGCAAAGCATGATTTGGCAACCTTTTATTTTTAAGACAAAAGGGACAAAGTCAACTGCAAAAACATTATCCAAAAGTTACTACGGAAGGCTGAACTATTTTAAAGTGATTGACAGTTTATAACTGGAAAGATTGATAGTGCAGATGAGGAAAACATATTGCATACGGATTGATTAAAAAGGAAAAAAAAGAAGAAGTAAACGACCTGAAATTCCAAGATCATAACCAAAGATAATTCCTCCTGTGGCAGCCATCATACATGACAGAAGAACAAGAAGGGTCATCCTGCCATTGTACCGCCCACCTTCACTTGTTATTGCTAACCCAGCTGCCATAGCTCAATTCCCCAAAGCTCACTGACGAACAAATGTGAGAGATATAGTCTACTTTGTAAGATTATAGATAATGGAAGGCTTAAACTGAGCAGTCTTCCTTGACTAGTAGGTAGAGTGCAGCCGTATGCCATGGATCATATCGCTTTCTTTGAATTTTGTAGGAGCATGACTGTTGAAAGGTTGAACTTGTAGTTTAAATCATTTAACAGAATATGGACTTTACGTATGACCAGCAATTTATGATGTGATGGCCCTTTTCTTTGCAGATATACAAGAATTTTCTTTCCAACGTAAGCCAAAAATTTAACCAGCAACAAGCACTTCTAAGCAGTACATTTAAGCTATTACTGTTATGTAAAAAAGCTTTTAGTGAGAGATTCATGGATTTAATTCCCTCTCTATCAGCCATTGAGTTAGGCTAGAATGCAAACAAGTTTTCTTGCATACAAAACAAATTCGTGATCCATTAAGGATTAAGTAAGTAGAGGGAACGTAAGATCCAGTTGTTAAAACCTTGTTTTTAAGACCAAGACTGGATACAGAGTTCTCTTGTAATTAACAATTGAGCACATTAACAGTTTATCATTTTCAAAAGAAAAATTAAACCCTAAGAACCAGTAAGTTAATCATTGTTCTGCATGAATTCGAACCCAGAATTAGTGTTCATGATGAAAAGGTTTAAGAAATCTTTTATGTTGACTTTCGGAAATGCATTAATCTGCATATATACAAACGGAATCAACAGCTAAATAAAACGTTCATGCATATAATTAATCTAAGATCATGATGTGTTTCAAGGTACAATGCTTACCACAGAAACCTCAATTAAACAAAATGCTGAGGGCCTTTCACATCGTAACTGCAATTGCAGTTTTATCATCTTTAACCCTTGCAAACTCAGCATCATCCAATCCTTTCTAAGTCCTGCAACTTCTCCAGGCACTTTTGATCCAATGTCCTTGTTTAGTTTACAACTTCACTGCTGAAGACATCTGATCAAGGGAGTTCTGTGTCTTTTGCATAGCTTTGAACTTGGCTGCTGAAGACACTTTACTAGGAGAGTAAAAGAATACATAGTTTTTACATGTTGCAATTCACAACAAATCCTCATTCAATATTATGTACGGAGGGAAACAACCAGAACTGGGAATCAGAAATATGTGTCCAGGTACATAAAATTACTTGCTCCACTCGCAATACAAATAAGAAAAGAAAAACAAACAACATTGATGGTTCATATTATCAAGCATCACCCCCAGCAATAGTTTTTAGATATATATATTTTTTGCAAATTAATAGTTTTTAGATATATAAATAAGGAAATCTAGAAATTAATATCCATACTTACATCTGATCTTTTGGCCAACAGAATTTGACTTCCAAACCAATTGAATTCTCACCATATTCTATAGAAACAGAGGCCTGGCAAAGAATTATTAGCAGAGCAAGAAATTAATGGTCCTTAACCTAACAAGAAGAAAATACAGAACAATTCCTTCATACATTTTAAGACAAGAATGCAAAGAGAAATAGCAAAGCTAAAGGACACAGGTTTGAAGGCAATCAAAACGATGATGTTGAATATGTATAAAGGGTGGAACTAAATAAAATGCTCATAATAATTCATAAATAACATCAATACGATTCCTTTAATTAAACAATCTAGAAAAACATAATCAACAATCAAGAACATCAACTAAACAGCTAAATGGCAAAGTGCATTGCCGTCATTTCTGGTTGAAGATTTTGTTCCATCCTTCTCAGAAATACATTTTCCTGAGCTACCATTTTCTTCAGTTCCAGCTTCTTTGAAGACAACCAATCACCATTTTTACTGCTGGCATTTAACGTCCGTAATGACAGCTTTAGCGATCTTGCCTTTGAGGCAGTTGCAGTGCCATTTTCTTTCCCAGTTTCAACTACTTCTGCCTGAGTTGTATCCTCCTTTGAAATCAGAGCAGTCATCTTTTCCCCACAAGCATTTATTTTGTTTTGCTTCTGAATCACTTGTTCCTTCAGATGCCTTTCTGAAGGCATCATCAACTACAGGAATGATCTCCTTAATCATGCTGTCCTCCCTCTGGGGCTGAGCATCAGCGACACTCCCTCTAGGTATTGAGGAAGTCAGTCAGTTCATCCTCCTTTGCTTTACGTGAGGAAGGTCAAAATATTGTCTCTTTATGATTTTGCAAGTATACAGCCCCATCATTGGACAGGTCCTCATGCAATGAACCAGGGGCATCCCTGCTGTCCTTCTTATGGTCTGACATGGTCTCAACTTCCTTCTCATAAACATACAAATTTTCAGAAGGTTCTGTAGATTCCAAAGACAGTCCAATACCTATCTCTTTCTTATTTTGAAAGGGCACAGCCGCATAAATGGGAAGGTCCTCATGTGATGCACCAGGGCAATCCTTGCTGTCCTTGTTACGGTCTGGCAGCGTCTCAACTTCCTTCTGACAAATATACAAAATTTCAGAAGGTTTTGTAGATTCCAAATTAGAAGGTTAAATACCTGTCTCTTTTTTATTCTGCAAGGATGCAGTCCCATCAATGGACAGGTGCTCAAGTGACAAACCAGGGAGATCCTTGCTCTTATCATGGTCTGGCACATTCTCAAATTCCTTCTCATTAATATACAAATTTTTCAAAGGTTCTGTAGATAGCAAATTAGGTTTGTCAATCTGTTCTTAGTATCTAACTTACATTCAAAATTGACCACCTTCTCAGTTCCCAAATCATCTGGTTCAACAACAATTGTATCAACATTTTTGGGCTTATCAGCTCTTTCTTCCTTAAGGGCAGTTTAAATCTGCCAATGAGTCATCATTCCTGATCTGAATAACAACACAACTAATAACCAACTTCGGACATTTATCATTTGCAAGATTAACTTGTTTAGTGGAACCTGCTTCTTTAGGAATTCCTTTATCCTCCTGGCAAAGAATATAATCATTTATAAGTCTTAAACTCTAAGAAAATAATCCCTGCAAAACAGAAGTAGATAGATAGGTAATAGAGACCTAAATAGACAGATAGTTAACAATAACAAAATGTGCTGGGCTGCCCTTATTCAAAGATGACCCTCTAGGCTTGTCATTAGCCTACAGCGATTTAATGAAGGTATAAAATAAAGAGACCAAATCTGCTCAAAAGCCATTGCAAAGTATCAGCAATTGTGTCCCCACCAGCCAACATATGATGTTTTGAGTGAACAACATGCACAAGGGAATAAAACAAAGCTTTGAAACTTGGAAAATTAAGTAGTGCAAAATTATTTGTCACCCCTGAAGAGCACACATGCTTACAGAACCGCTGCACTAAGTGATTAGAGTCCTCAAAAAGAAAAGAGATGCATTAGATACCACTGAGATGCTTACTTTATGGTCATTAGTAGTGGCATCATTCTGCTCAACAGCTCCAGATGCCTCTTGGCATGTAGGAGCAATCATATTACTATAACAAGTAAGATTGGGAAGAGTAACTCCATAGAGATGTTTTCACTTTCTTTCAGGACATGGATCATAATCATCTCCATGCATGAAAAGACATTCTCCAGGTGATAATCCCTGAAAAACAAACAACAAAACACCAGAACATATGATTTTGCTTTTTTAATAAATACAACAACAACCAAGCCTTTCTTGCTATGTTGGATTGACTATAAGTTTCTATTATGTTCTCTAGGGAATTTTGGGATGGGTATTACAAATAAAGGTTAACAAGAGAACGCAATTCTCAGAAGATGTTAGTACCTCACTGCTTTATAGAAATTGTGGAACATTTCAATGATGACTGCATCACAATCAAGATCCAGCATCACTGAACATAACCTGACCCTGGCAAGAATTTCAAGACTCGAGGTCCTCTTAATGTATGAGCGGCTGGACTTGTCAAACAAATATTTCAATGATGATACAATCAGTTTCAATACCTCCTAAACACACATTAATATGAACACACACATCATGTAAAGAGAACATGGATTACAAATGGCCGACTGAAATTTGGCAAAGCATCGAAAACGAATTCATGGAATTAAGGCACCTTCATTTGATTATCGTCACAAGGAGCACCTGTTGCAGTTATTCGGGTTAATTCGGTGATGCGAAAAGAACCTGCAACTTTGACATCCTCATTTGAATTCCTGAAAAGGGGGTTTGCAGCCAATGCCTTCATTAATACGGAAAGGGCATTTTGCATTGATTTGCTCGGCAATTGCTCCACCGTCGAAAGACAATTCTCAACTTGCTTATTTGTGCAGGGAAACCTTTAAATATAAAAAAATTTAAACAGTGATCAAAGAAAGGGAAAAGAAAAAAAGGCAACTTTTTGAATACGAAATGAAATATAAAAGCTCATTTCAAGCAGAGAAAAGATAATATTGAAGAAGATGGAATTAAGGGCTTACAGTGGAGCAGAGGGAGGAGGTGATCGGCAGATAAAGAAGGAGGGTGCATGAGTTTGTTTCCCGTTTATACTAAATGTAATTCCAATTGTGGATTATCACTATCAGAGGCGGCTGCCATGGCTGGCTATTCTTCCTCTGCAAAATTGTCTCTAAAATGTCCCTCAAGTTTTTGCACTATTTAAACCCTAAAAACCCCGCGCCAAAAACCATGGCTCAGATTTCGAGAGAGGGGGGAGAGAGAGTGTGTCGGAGAGGAATTGACCGCTACAATTGGCTATGGACCGGGGCAATTACATGCACAGTGACTTTTCTAATAAACATTAAAGTTGTGGGATCCTAAATTATAGAACTGAGAAATTGAGATTCTTGCTTCTAAGATTTGAATTACAAATTTAAAAGTTGTCTAAAGAACTATAGTTTGCTAGTCAAACTTGTTTTCTATGTTCTTCTTGCGAGACAATTAGATCGAAAACTCGTTAAATTCAATGATGAATCTTAATCTCATCATCCTCTTCCCCCAAAATTCTTTTCCAAAACCAATGCTCCTTCCACACTTTTTCCATCTGTTCAATTGGCACATTCTTAGTCTCTGGCAACAA
This sequence comes from Theobroma cacao, assembly GCF_000208745.1. Classification (NCBI taxonomy): domain Eukaryota; kingdom Viridiplantae; phylum Streptophyta; class Magnoliopsida; order Malvales; family Malvaceae; genus Theobroma; species Theobroma cacao. Next base: position 27,141,100 of record NC_030852.1, read on the forward strand.
AAAGTACACAAATGCAGTCATCACCACCACCCATCCGCCAAAAAAGAAGAAAATCCCTGCCTTGAAGTGGCAAAGCATGCTTAGGAAAGTTTGTGCAACAACGAAAGTGAACACAAAGCTTACTGCCACCGTAATACTTTGCCCGGCTGATCGAATCTCTAGCTGATAGATTTCACTTGGAACCAACCATCCCAATGGACCCCAAGACCATCCAAACCCAGCAACATATATACATATCAAGAATATAACTAAATAAGCATACCCTTTGCTCACAGTGCCATGATCCCCTAGCTGAGCTGCCATGATTCCCCCAACAAGCATCTGTGACACAAACATTTGGATTCCACCAACCATGAACAAAGCTCTTCGCCCGAATTTATCTACTATAAGCATTGATATGAATGTAGAACCTGCTCCCACAACCCCGGTTACCACAGAGGACAAGAGGGAAGCGCTTTCACCTATTCCGATTGTCCTGAATAGAATTGGAGCATAAAATGCAATGACATTGATGCCTGTCACTTGTTGGAAAAAGGGTATGGCTATTGCCATTACTAGTTGAGGCCTATACTTTCTTTGTATGATTTTCTTGATTGGATGGTTGATGCTTTTAGCGACTAAGCTTGCTTTGATGAGATCATCGAGTTCTGCTTGGACATCGCTGGTGCCTCGTATTCGCTGCAGCAAAGTTTTAGCCTTGTCATGATCACTGCTATTCTGGATTAGACTGTTGGGTGTTTCCGGAAGGAAAATTGCGCCTAGTGTTAGGATTGAGGCTGGAACTGCTGCCATAGCTAAGGAAATACGCCAGCCCCAACCACCTTCGATCTTTTCGGTGCCAAAATTAATAAGGTTGGCAACCAGTGCTCCTATGCCAATACTGAACTGGAAGCCATTGTTGATTGCTCCCCTGTACCTAGGTGGTGCCATTTCGGAGAGATACAGAGGGACTGACTGCAGGGCAAATAAAGAAAATTGGAGAATAATGTATCGTTCAACAATTAAAGATCATGCAGAAAAAAGGCTTCAACATTCCAGTGGAATTTGCTTAAGCATGTACCTGGTTTGCAAATCCAACCCCGATCCCAAGCAAGATACGACCAAATATGAGCATGTAAACGTTGAGAGCTGCACCACCAAGGGCTGAACCAGCAAGGAATGCAGCACCTCCTGCCAGGATTGATGGCTTGCGACCAAAAGCTTTTGTAACTGATGAGGCTAAGAAAGTAGCGAAAAGTCCAGCTACGTATAGTGAAGAGGTAAATGAGGTTAACAGTTGGCTATCAAATTTGCAATAGTTGCTGATTTTGGCGTCTTCCTTCATCTTTCTATATACGTCCGGGAAGAACTTCTTGAGAAAGGGCTCCATAGATGTCACTCCACCTTCACATAGTCAATGAGATCATTAGGAGTAATTTTTTTCCCTTTTTTTGGAAAAAAAAAGTAAGAAAAAAGAAAAAAAATAGAAAACCAAATACAAATAGCAAAAAGTAAAAAACAAAAGTATTAACCAAATAGAGCCTAGAACTTTTGTTAAGAATTACTAACAAGAAGACATCAAGGTTCTATGGCAATTGGCATGTAGTTGACTCCTTGTTTTGGACAAATTGAGCCAATATATTGTTATAATCAGCTCGCTTCTCTTGTTTTTTGGCAGAATAAAACTTGTCAAGTTGATATAATAGGATTTAGTTACATACTTTTGCATGAATAATTGATTGTCTGCTATATAAGTTGACTCCTATTGACTTCAATCAAGAATTGAAGGGCTGCAGATATCTTGGAAATCAATTATCCCAAAAAGAATGCTTATGACCTAGAACTTTTTACAGCAACCCTTTTCTCTTCTGGTTATTTTCCTTTTTTTTTTTTGAACAATTTTGGATTGGACCACCTTTTTTAGTCCTGCCTGAATTTAGATGCTTTTAAAAGAAGCCCATACAAGCTGCTGATTGTTGTCAATAAAAGACTACAGCCATTTTATAACCATGTGATGACAGAGATATATGCATATGCAATGATGAGGCTTGATAATCTTGTGGAACGGATTAAGCAGACATGGTGGCATAATTAGGCACATTGCAAGTTTGTCAACTGCTAAAATCCATTGGACTTATGACAAGAGAAGGTGGAATGGCATAGACTAACATGGTTTCAGCATCATTACACCAGACATACTTTTAACAGTGTCCCTACCTAGTCCTTACTTTGGCTGGCCTGGCCAGATTGCAAAGTTGTGGTGTTGCTATTACAATCACATCCTGTGCACATTGCATTATTAGTGATGAGGAAACTGGTGATCATTTTTCTTTTCTTGCCCATAATCCAAAGGAGTTCAGGAAATAACTAATCAAGAATCTCAATTGCAGAAGACAGGTTGTGATTGGGATTCTAAGGTCCAGAGGGCTCAGAGTTTCCAAGACTAAGGAAAAGTCATTTGCAGTTCTAAGTCTGAAGCTAACTTGCTTAGCTTACATCTAAGCAATATGGAGGGAAAGGATGTAGGAAGTTTGACAAAGCCTCTCAGCCTTTAGTTCTACAGTGAAATACTTGGTTGACACTGTTAATCTCAAGCTTAGTTCCTGCAAAATGCACTAACGTAGGTAACCACCTAGTCAATAAGCTGCTTTGCCGAGGATGGTCTGACAGAGAGGTTTATTGTTGGGATAAATATATATCGCAACTAAGCAGCCAAGAGACTGTCGCTAGAGAGCTTTCACACTGAGTTTACTTTTCATGCTGGTTAGTGATCATATCTCATAAACCATAATTAATTGGAAAAGGGTAGCATGAAAAGATTTTCAGCTTAAAACTAGATTAACAATTTTGCTGGTTAAGGCAAAGAAGAAAGATAACAGCATACAAATAATTTGGTTGAGAGTTGAGACAAACCTGAAATTCCAATATCATAGCCAAAGATGACTCCTCCCATGGCGGCCATCATACATGACAGCACAACGAACAAGGTCATCCTACCATTGTATTGCCCACCTTCATCTGTAATTGCTAAAGCAACTGCCATGGCTTCACCCACAGCTGTGCTTGGGAGAGAAGAGTATGTTTCAAAGCTGTAGACAATGGAATGATATGATTAGAGCGGTATTAATTGACTTGAAGATCTCATTGACTCATTGGTATCAAGGAGAAGACAAGAGTTTCATCACTTGTTATTTGTATTTTGCTGGAGCATGTGAGGTTTGAACTTTGAACTGGATCCTAGAAACTTTGGAGCCATGTGGACTTCACTGTCAGTACATGATAAATTATAAATTACGGAATCAGGCATAAAAAAACTTATACATCTTGCTTGCTCTATCGAAAAGGCAAAGAGAAACCTCCAGGAAGAATCCCTCAATTATTGGATGGCACTCGTTCATTTTGTTACTCCTTTGCAAAAGCTTTGGTTAGCAGAATTTTGACTCTCTGGGTGTTGACCAGCAACAGTTGTACCTCCGACCTGTTTAATCGATAATGTTTTGTCTGTCCGTCCTGAAGCTCTGACTTCCAGCTTTACCGCACAATCACCCCGCCTTGCATGCAAAGCAAATACGGACCAAAATTATTCTGTAAATATTATGTCCCAAATGAAATTGGAAACATTTCTCATTTCCTACTTGACACCTTTGTAATGATCATGCCAAAGCTCCTTTCCTTTTTCTTCCGGATTTATTACCTTTAAAGTCTAGGAATATCAAGCTAAATAAAGAAAAATATTTCTTTAATATTAATATAAACATAATTTTTTGTACTTAAGTGTGTATTAATATAAACACAATCATATAAAAAAATTTGTAATTGATTCATCATCATTTGATAATTAAATTTATGTCATGTAATTAAGTAATTATTTATATTTGACAATATTAAATAATATTCTTTTTTTTGGATAATTACTATTTTCATAAAATAAATAATCTAATTAAACTAGGTTTAAAATTTCAACAAGGCTTATAATGAATGGACTAAACAAAACCCTCCCTCAAGGCATTGCAATAACTGGGTCATATGTAAGCCCAATGCATATTTGGGCATAGCCTCTGTTATCCGCTAGCAGGAATATGCTGCTAACCTTAATAGTAGGAATATCAACGTCTAATTTAAGGAAACCAACCCATTTAACTTGCAAGCTTATATACGGTTCAAAACTTAAATTCAATTTCTTGCAATATTAAAATAGAGTTTAAATAAATTTATAAATTATGTATTTATATTTTTAATTCAAAAATTATATATAATAAGTGATAAAAAGTCAATGTTTATATACCCAAGACGTAGCTCATCTATTATTGACACCTAACAACTTGACTCAGTAATAATTAAACTAGATTTATGTAAGAGTGAATAATTTTCAGTTAAAACTGAAATATCAAATAAATTTGATAAAAATGGTTAAGTTAATTTGATAATAAATATGATTAAATTCATTAATTCAATTGATTTTTTATTATTTTTAAAAAAATTCGTTTAACCAAATTAATTCATTTTTATATATAAGCCATTTATAAGTTAAGCACATATAATAATTAATCATATTATAACTTATATGGTTTATATAATAGTAACATATATAAATATACATTGTTATATTATATATACTAATATTATTAAAAAATTCAATTAATTTGATTATTAATCAAATTAATCGATCAGTTAAAGTTTCATTTTCAATCGATTTGTTTAAAATTTCATTTTCGGTCGGTTCGGTTAATTTTTACAATACATTTAGTTAATTTGGTTAAAAATTTCTTAATCGAATTAACCACTACCATCTTTAATTTAAAAAATTGAATTAATTTTTTTTTCTAAATTAAAAAGAAAAAAACTTACAAACTTGATCGGACATGTCCCTAAGGCCTAAAGAAGGGATTAGATGTCGACCAAGTCCAATTTCTCATAAATTTGAAACTTTTATAAGAGCTGGATGGATCAATTGAAACTCTCAACATTAATACTTTTTCATTTTTTAAAAAAAGGGGATACCTCAAACCTCATGTCACCGTCAACATATTATTGCAAGCATTAACCTTCAATCAATTCACTGCTAAAAGCATTATATATATATATATATATATATATATATATATATATATAATATACTATTACACACTAGTTGTATGAAATGAGGCATTTCATTGTGTTTGGTAAAATTGAGTAGCATGAGTCTAAATATAGATCCCATACAAGATATGATGATGAACAAACTATTTCATGATAATCTGCAAGACTATTGAGAGTTAAGAGAATGATAGATTCGGTGGGTGGGAGTTCATTCTCATCCAGATATTTTCAATTATTGCTGTTAAAGTAGAATTTAAACAAATAAATCCAAACTATACCATCAATATTTCATTGATCACATTTTCGAGATAAGGTCGATAATTCAATTTGAAAGAGAGCAAAACGCCCAGAAAACAACCTGCATGCATCAAGTTTTGGCCAGGAAGGAGCACTAAGATATTCAATCATGGCCGTCATGTTGAAAAGATTGGCGGCAATCTCAAGGTGATATAACGACCAACAACCGCCATCAACGGCAAAATCCATGGAAGAAAACGTGTTTTTCTCATCAGCTCGGCCCCAGCTGTACCGACAAGATTCTTTCATGGTAGATAGATAGATGCAGTTTAGTCAAGAAGGAACTGCTATCAATTCCGATTCCAATATTGCTTCGTCAGAAAATGGTTTTTTCTATGCAAAATATGATCACTTTGTATCTTAAATAACGAGGAGAGACAAAGCCATAAGCAACATGAAAACAAAGGGGAAAGAGAAGCCATAAGATAATTTAATAGCGCCAGCATGCATGATGCAAGATTAGAAAAACACAAAAAAAAAAAAAAAAGAATGATGGCTATGAGTAATAATTGTTTGTGAGACGTTAGGTAGGATGCCATGTCAAGGGATTTGTCTCTATGGTCGTAATTTTATTAATTGTTGTTTGGAGGCTTCAATTTCTTTTTTTTTTTAAATACGGAAATAGATAGTAATCAAACAAAATCCAAATACATCATCTTAGGTTATACCATGCCTAACATGTCTATTAATAAAAAAAAAAAGTAATTCTAGAAGAAGGAACTTAAAAATATGAAAACTCAAAAAGAGATCTTCATGTTGAGTTGTTATAAATTGACATATTAATTAGTTTCACGATAAATGTGAATAAGAGAAACATTTCAATCTCTTAAAAAAGACTTTTTTATATATCTCAAAAGATATGCATTCGACTCCAAATTTAAAATTGAACTTGAAATCCTCTATATAGCAAGTAAAGAATCTAATTTAACTTGAACCTATTTGTATCCCCTATTTGAGTATAGATTTAAACCTTGGCGGATGGCCCAAAATTCAGCTGAGAGTGAAAAGGATATCAATTTAGAACTATCTTTTGATTGCCGAAATGCTATATTGAATTTCTTAAATATCTGATAATAGTGTTAATTCTCATAAATCATTTTCATAGAAGAAATAATTATAATCTCAAATAATAAAAAAAATTAGATGTGACCCCAGATGTAAGATTTCTGGTTATAGCCAAAGTTCAACCAGCAAGATCATTAAAATATTGAATGAAAAATTTTTGATATAATTACATGGATTGTTAGCGACAGGCACATGCTCATCTCTATAAATACAAGCGGTTGGTATTTTGTAAGCAACAACTATATCTAAGTAGCCAATAGCAATACGTTTAAGAGTTTTTTTCCAAGCCCCTTAAATTATTGTAGTGCCTCTATCTAGTGCCTAGTGAAAGTGTAACTATGGCTCCTCTTTCTTCTATTTGTTTACCTTTAGCATATATAATAGTATTAGTCTTCTTTTGCCACTTTGAGCTGTGTGTTTCCTTCAAGTCCAAACAATTCAACTTATCAACCATTGAAATCCATTGGTCATCCGCCGGAGCCACTTGGTATGGCAGCCCTGACGGCGCCGGAAGTGATGGTAATTAATGCAGAGAGACTTGGAAGGATGGGGTGGGTTGGGGGGGATATATATTAAAGCATGACTAGGCTGACTAATGAATATCGATCTATGCGTGTCATTTATGCAGGAGGTTCTTGTGGGTATGGTAATGCAGTGTCACTGCCTCCTTTCTCTTCCATGGTAACTGGAATCGGCCCATCTCTCTATAAATCAGGCAAAGAATGTGGAGCCTGTTATCAGGTAAGAACCAGCTGCAGCTTTAGAGCTAACGCCTATTGTGCAACTTGCCTGAATCATGCACATCAACATTGTTCAACTTGACTTCCTAGTTCCAAGTACTTGGATATGACACGTTTAAAACTTCTCATTTCCCCCTTTAACAATAGAAATTTCTAAGTTTAACTATTCCTTCAGTTTAATTTATACAAGTTTTCAAAAAGTGCATTTAGATTTTCGAGTACAAGTAGTGCCCATTATTAGTGGAAGTTTGAACTCAAGAGTCAAGACTTAGCACATGCCCATACTTCAAAAAGCACAGTACAGTATGCCACTGAGTTATACATCTCATCCTGGCCATCCATTTCAATAGTAGCAGTCACTCGTAGCTTTTGCTTTTGTTACTACTTTTCCTTCTTCTCTGGCAGACAATGGGATGAGATAGTTCCATATGTACAAAATTTCAGGAGACAGAGACGGTCCCAGAAGTGTCATTTTTCATTGCCTTCCTTGTTCTTTTCATTCTTCGACTTGTTGAATTGCATATTCTGATCTAATTACTTTTTGCTTCTCGATCATGCTTGTTAACAAAGGCTGACCTGATCTGTCTGTTGTTTGTTTATAGTAATTAATGTGTCTTTTGCTATAGGTAAAGTGCACCAAACATCCCTTTTGTTCAGGGAAACCGGTCAGGGTGGTGATAACAGATTTTTGCCCTGGAGGCCTTTGTGCATCCGACTCTGCACATTTCGATCTGAGTGGAACAGCATTTGGTGCCATGGCAATTGCCGGTAAAGAAGATAAACTTCGAGACGCTGGAGTATTGGAAATTCGATACGCAAGGTAATAATCCTTTTTCTAATCAATGTTATGAAAGACTGAAAAAACAATAAAAAACTTATGGTCATTTTCAAATCATGGAAAATATACAAATTATGAGGAACAGTCCTATCATTTTTTCTTGTTTGGCGGATTGCAGAGTTGCCTGTTACTATTCAGGAAAAACAATAGTCTTCCACGTTGACATGGGGTCAAACTCTAACTACTTTGCAGTGCTGGTTGAGTTTGAAGAGGGAGATGGTGATCTTGCCGGTGTCTATCTGAAGGAGATGTCAAGTGGGTCGGGTGAATGGCGAGCCATGCAACAATCATGGGGTGCGGTGTGGAAGCTTGATGCTGGGTCAGAATTACACCCTCCATTTTCAATCCGATTAAAATCTCAATTATCAGGCCAAACCCTGGTTGCCCAAAACGTGATCCCACAAGGCTGGAAGCCTGGAGCCACGTATAGATCCTTAGTTAATTACCTGTAAGCTTGGGCAGTGCTCCCAAGGCCATGCATCAAACAGGGAGTTAAAGTTTAAACCCTGGAATTGTGAAAACTCTCCCATCTTATAAGCTGAAGCGAGCCTACATGACCAAATGAGCAACGCTTAATCATGGACAATTACGTATGTTAATTAGCAGTTCAACTTCGGTCCTAATTAGTGCCTTATAATATTGTGCATGAGTTGATTTCATCACGTGCTCAAGATGGATGTAATTAGACATCGTTTTCCGTTTTGCTATTTTTCATTTTTCAACACTAGTCCTCCCTAATCTCTAGAAATGAAAAATGGTCATGGGAAAAACGGGCTAATTTTAGGTTTTCAAAAGTCCCATCCTTTAAGAAGGCACAATGAAAAAATGAGTAAAATACGGAAAAAAAAATTAAATACAAAAAAGCTGTTAAATTTAATTAAATCTACCATTCGAGTCATCCGTATAATTTATTTATATCAAATTAAGTTTTTATATGAAACAAAAATTTGTGACAAAAAAAAATTACCATGTATTATTGATGATATGGATTAAAATTCATCACATGACGTAAAGGAGAAAAGAACAGAGAAATGAAAAATAAAAAAGAATATTATCAAATTTTCACTTGAGCTTTTATGTCATTATAATCATGCGGTAAAAAAATTTCAAGTTAGTGCTTGTATTTAGTTAACGAAAATTACCATTTTCATTTACATAAATTCACAGAATCAATCACACAAATTATAAACAAAATAAATTCAGAACCAAACCAAACCATATGATCGAAATTCTCGATATAAAAAAAAGAAAAAGAAGGATATTCGATCCTGTCAGGGGAAGAAGATGTTTACAAGCGGGCGACTCCTGGGGAATCAAGTTAGATGAGTCGGGGACAGCTCACAATGCAACTGCTAACTATAACTAGGCCGAGGGACGGAGCCCATTGCTTAATTGTGAATCCGGACCAACTTCTACAATGGATTGCTGTAGCCCAAGGTCCCTTGCTTTCATCGAGTTAGAAACGTCCATCCGCGCCCGTGAATTATAATTCGCTCCTGCACCAAACACAGGAAAAGACCTGGCGCATCCGATTATTGGGACTCTGCTTTGAAGATGACGGATATTCTGTAGGCGTACAAGTCAGAAACGTAAAGTAAAAATGGGCCTGTTAAAACTTGGGTTCCCGAACCAACGCTTGCACCTGCTCCACTTTGTCCCAGAGTCTTTCAGTGTCTCAACATCAAAATTTTGGGTGCAAAATTTGACCAACAATAAGGGTGTTAAACACTCAGCTTTATCTTCTACTCTCAGGAGCAAACTGATAATAGCCAAGGCACTGAGTACAGAAGCAGAGGCATTATCACAACCGAAAAAAATGGTCAAAGCTATCGGGGTTCATGAACTTGGCGGACCTGAGGTCTTTCTTTCTCTTTCTAATACATCATTGCTTTGCTCTTGTATCTTGTATGAGTTTGATCGAATGGTTGTCCACTTGTTTGGGTAAATAGAAATCAATCATTTTGTTGTTCTCATGCTTAGCCACTTTCAGTTTTGCGCTTCTTTTTATTTAATTTTGATTGAATTATTTTGGGTTTGTAGAAAGTTAACTGTTTGATCATTTCTCCCCCCTTTATAGCCGTTGTTAAGACGGATCATAATGTTTTGGTGCATGTTCTTATATCCTGAGAATTTACATTGGAGCTGTTTAGATTGGAGTGTTTATGATTTGCTTAAATTGACTTCTTGGCATCGGCCTACCGCTGTCTTATTTTTTCCATAGCCAACTGAATTTCTTTGTCATATTTACTTATTCTCAATTGATGTTGATGATAGGTCCTTAAATACGAGAATGTGGAACTTGGGGACCCCAAGGAGGGTGAGATACGCATTAAGAACAAAGCCATTGGACTTAATTTCATTGATATCTATTTCCGCAAAGGAGTTTATAAGGCTGCTACCATGCCCTTTACGCCAGGTTTGTGTGAATTGTATCAAAGTGTAAAAGTAGAACAAGTTTTACATGATGGGAAATGAAAAACTTTCCAGGATGATATGTGATGTGTTTTGTGGACTAGTTAATGTGCAGAAAGTCTCTGTAGTCTGTTCTCATTAATTATTGTCCAAATGCTGCTAATTTGACTCTTTTGTCATCTTGAATTTTAGGGGTACTTACATTGAAGAATTATGCGAATGCCTAGAAATTCTGGAAAAATAGGGGAGCTAAAATTTAACAATAGAGTTGCATAAAGTCTACTAAATTGCTCTTATGGTCAATTGTTAATGCTTATTTCTGTACCATACATTTCATTGTGTAAGTCTATCACTCATCTTTCTTTACATAGTTGATGCAATCAAATTTCTTTTATGTTAGTTCTTCAAGATAATGATTAGCGCAATTTATTCCATTTTTGGACCTGGTCTTATGATTATCTTAAAAATGGAACTTCAGATATCAGATGTAATCTATATAAAACTTGACATTAATATCTGAATGAGGTACTTCTTTAGGATTTTCTTTTCAATAAGTATTTTGTGTCTGCTTTTCCTTGGAATGACTTAAATGTCCTGAAGTACAGAGCATGCTGAAGTCAAATGGGATGAAAAATCAGTATGCATTAGTTTTAGTTGTCAACTTCCGTTAGTATAAAATGCTTTCTGCGTTTTTGGATGCGAAGGATGCTCTTTGGATGACGATTGATCACAGGAAAGGCTATGTTTATTGTGTTAATATGCATCTTTGCCAATGATAGTTATTGCAGAAATCATTTGCTTTTTCTTTGTTCATATAGAAATCACTTGCTTCCCTTCTTTAATTACAGGTATGGAGGCTGTTGGAGAGGTGACAGCTGTAGGACCTGGACTAACTGGCAGGAAAGTTGGGGATGTTGTAGCTTATGCTGGTAATCCTATGGGTTCATATGCTGAGGAGCAAATTCTTCCAGCAGACAAGGTTGTGCCAGTTCCTCCTTCTGTTGACCCTATTATCGCTGCATCCATCATGCTGAAGGGTATGACTGCCCAGTTTCTAGTACGTCGTTGCTTCAAGGTAGGTTGAATAGATACACGTTTTATAATTATAATTGTAAAATTTAGCTTTCCCGCCTTCGTTGTTTTCTCTTTATCCTTACATTAATCCTCATTTCCTTGATCTTATTTTAGTTTAGAATCAGAGTCTTAACCATATTAACAAAAGTTGTAACACAATATCTTGTAATACAGGTTGAATCTGGACACACAGTTCTTGTTCATGCTGCAGCTGGTGGAGTTGGATCTTTATTATGCCAGTGGGCAAATGCCCTTGGTGCCACTGTCATCGGAACTGTCTCAACCGAAGAGAAGGCTGCTCAAGCAAAGGAAGATGGATGTCACCATGTCATAATATATAAGGAAGAGGATTTTGTTGCCTGTGTCAATGAGATAACTTCAGGCAAAGGGGTTGAAGTGGTCTATGATTCTGTAGGGAAAGATACCTTTCAGGTAATTGCTGTTCTGTTTGCCTTATTCTACTCATAATTGAATGGAAGAGATGTCCATATTATAAGGTGTGCACTCAAACTTCTGTTGGTACTTTAAAATGATGTTCTATCATCTAGTTTGTTCTTTGCTCGTTATGTTGTTTCCTGTTGCTGCTAATACACCTTCTTTTAGGTTGAATCTATATTATTGAATTCATCAAACAATTTAGGTTATAAACCAATGGGCCAAATGATATGCTTGTATGAGTAATTTTAGCGAACTTTTTAGCCTGAAAATTTTAGTTTATTTTGCACAGAGCCAGGTCTCTCGTTTGCACTCTTACATTTTGCTGTGAATGCAATCTCTACTAAAAGTAATTTTTTTAGGGCTCCTTGGCATGTTTAAAGCCTCGTGGGTATATGGTAAGTTTTGGGCAGTCTTCTGGTTCACCAGATCCAGTTCCATTGTCTGCACTTGCTGCAAAATCTTTGTTCTTGACTAGGCCTTCCATGATGCAATACACATCAACTCGGGATGAGTTGCTCGAAACTGCTGGGGAGGTGTTTGCTAATGTTGCATCTGGCATCCTGCGGGTTCGTGTGAATCACAAGTACCCTTTGTCTCAAGCAGCACAGGCTCATGCAGACCTTGAGAATCGTAGAACATCTGGGTCAGTTCTGCTGATTCCATGAGGCATCAGAAGAAAACTCTTTGCTGTACTCTGATTTTTCTTTGAACTCAGTTTGCATGAAAAACAAGTTATGTTGTAACAGGTGGGATTATGTGAGAACTTCAACGCCATATATGTAAGTGTACGTTGAAACTGATGTCCTCTTTGAGGAACTGTCACTATATTTTGGTTGCTGCGTTCTTCTCTTTGGGGCAATTGGGCTAAATCCCTAGACAAATGTTGGGTTTAGCTCAGACGACTTATTAAATGGGTCAGACGGGAGACGCTCAGTTTTACAGACTGTAGTGTTGAAGATAATGCTTGACCGTGTTTTTTCAGTTTGGATATATGTAGTTTTAGTGTGTGTCTGCTGTTTTTTTTCAAAACTGTAACTATGTCATGGGATCATGGATGCTTTATGTTTAGTTTGTTAACTAATATTTGTAAACCACGTTTCAGCAGGTGGCTATGTTCTTTTGTTTTTTTGTTCTAAGTTATATGTAATATTTATTAGCTTTCTTCAATGAATGTAGTGTGTGAGCTTTATACCCTCTGTTCATCTCTGTTTTATTGTTGCATAACAGAGTCGTTTACAGCAGTCTTTGGGTTCTCAAAGCCACTCCACTAACATGTAGCACAGACGCCATAGTTAAGTTGCAAAGGTTTCGTAGTTTGAATGCAGGTTTATGCTGAGATCCGAGCAGCGATTCACTTTGACAAATATTGGGGGTGCAGCCTATGGTGCACTATGCAGTTCTGGCCTCCAACATAGCGACAAAAGGGAAGAAGGCTTGCTACTGTCACAACTGGCAGGTCCACTGCCACTGTATTGCACGGAGTAGTCGTTTAGATTAGAATAAATGTCTTAGATAGCTGTTTAAAGTTATATTAGAAACATGCTATCAAACACTGAATCCTGATACTTAACCAAACAACGAAATAAATCCTGATATATATTCATCCAGAGAGCTTCAAAATTTTGAGTCCGAGGAATTTGATGAAAAATACTTGTTGCCAGTGTGGCTAACCCTTCGATTTGTGCAAACCATGGGAAGAGTAGGAGGAATATGGTATATTCAGATGTTCATGTTGTACTATAACATAATTCCTTTGAAGGCTATGGTGTGGCAATGTAATATTTTATTTTCACGTATATATATATAACAAGAACTAGGAAAAGGTTTCATACTTTAGAGACTGGATAAGGGAATAGTATAATGAGAGTTTTTGGTCGGCCCAATCTTTTACATATTGTTCTGCTTCATTTTCCTAAGTAATAAGTGACGAATCTTAATGTTACTGCCAACTGGTGTATAAGTTGCCATTTGCCAAGCAGTGTGTACGATGATGCAGAATTTCTGTAATGGTAAACTGAATCCACTCTCTCAGGTTCTATTTAAAGGAAAAACTGCCTTTTTCTGTTTGTTTCTTTGGAAAAGAATTGGTTGGGAAACAGAAAATGTGGCCACTTTTATTGACTTGGAACTTCTCGAGATCTTTTGGAGAAAACTGAAACACCTTGGAAATTGCATGCCACTCCTTCTAGAATCACTATGTTTGTGAATTAGTACTCAATACGATTCGATACAACAATAGGAAATGTCCAACTGTTAAAATAATTTATATAAATTATTTTAACACCTACAATGCTTGAAAACTATTTTTTCTTCTTGGATAAAGATATTTTAAAGATAAATTTATATGGTCAATGAAAGAATGGTTGTTAAGATAATTATTCTGGAGATGAAAAATTAGTGATAATCACATTTATCTTCAAACAAAATATACAATATATATACACGTATATAAACTGATCAACATCCAATATTTGGTACAGGCTAGTCTTATTAGATAAGTGTATACCTGGAACAGTGGCTATTGGCAACAGAGACTAGATTAAATTCCCTTTGCTCTTCTGCCCTTTGTTCAGTCCGAGATAAGGGTTATGCTTTATGTGTAGCTAAGCCAAAAGTCTGTGTCAGCTTTCAAGAGAATGAGTGGGTTTCCCTCGAAGCATGAAGGATCAGTTAGCAGATAAGGTCATGGATAGTCCATCCATAAATTCAATTGGGAAAACCACCTTCTCTATCTGAACCTGTCAGCTTAATCCAAAGTCCCTGCTCTTTCCTCAGATGCCTCCTCCTCCTTCTAATCCTGTAAGCCCTAACAACTCTCTTTGAATTCTCTCCTTACTCCTTGTTTAGCCTGCCCCTGTTTCTCTTTCTGTCTGTACTTTGGGCTACACATAATAAGCAGAAGAAATGGATTTCAAGATGGCTAATACAAAAAAATTGAGAAAGGAAAGCAGCAACATAGCATCCAGGCTCCGTGACCATGGTAAGTTGAGAATCCTCTTCTTTAACTTTAATCAACGTAGAGTAAACATGATTGAATAAATCTTTTACGATTAGAATGTATAAGAATTGTGGTGATGCTTGAAATTACAGTGAAAATGGGGTCAAAACTGTCTGAAACAGTGAAGGGAAAGTTGAGGTTGGGGACCAAGATCATTCAAGAAGGCGGAAGGGAGAATATTTTCAAACAAATGTTTGGAATGACAGAAGGAGAGGAGATGCTAAAGGCTTCCCAATGCTATCTGTCAACAACAGCTGGCCCTATCGCAGGCCTCTTGTTTAGTTCTACTGAAAAGGTTGCCTTCATCAGTGATAGTTTAATCACCGTTTCTTGTGCTACGGGACAATCAATCAGGATACCTTACAAGGTTTTCAATACTTTTCATTCTGTGATTTTCCTCAGAGTTTAATTTTACTGTAAATAATCAGAGCATGGTGCAGTTTAAATTGTAACAGTTAGTTAAACATGTGCTGCAGGTTATGATACCAATAAGGAAGATCAAAAAGGCCAACCGCAGTGAGAACGTGAACAAGCCAGCAGAAAAGTACTTAGAAGTAGTGACGAAAGATTGTTTCGAGTTCTGGTTCATGGGGTTTCTACGGTACGAGCAAGCTCTTGATAGTCTTCAAAAAGCCCTCTGGTTGGTCGACACTCAGCTAACTCCAAAATGTAGAAGAAGGCTGTTTCTAAAATCTGCATAGGACACAAAAATCCCCAATGTTTCCATCAGGGAAATTAATAGACTCAAGAAATTGAGTTAAAGAGAAAAGGCTCTTCTGATTGTGCAAACCATACAACATTCGTATTCAACGTTTATCACATAGTATACTAGAAGAGAATTTTTTTTTTTTTTCTCTTTGTGTGTGCCGCCTACTGTTGACTTTGGATACACTGTGCACAAGAATATGCCTACAAACTGACCAGGAAACGGAATATGTTATAAATCCCAATATAAAATGTCCTCTACGCCCGCCTAGTATTTTTCTTTTGTTTGATCACGCTTAGTCATATCTGACCAAACATGTATAGCATATAGAGTCAGAAGAGTTATTCAATTCTTCCATTAAATGAGCAAATATTCAATTCTATCACCCACATATTCTGAATTTTGAACCTTTACCGTCCAAATAACGTGGCCTAGTTTTTTCAAAGTTTCTAATGATGTTGATGAGGTATGGGCCATGGCAGATGCTAGGTTCACTTAGCATTTAATTTTTATTTTAGTGGGTCACTTGTATAAACCGAGTATCCAAGCCACCCGGCCTAAGCTAAGTGGTGGTGTACTTGTTAAGCCTTGAAAAGTTGTTGACAGACACTGGGTTCTATCTCTAGTACCTTGATCCTATGTTAGGTGATGTTGGAACTAGTAAATTCGAGTGCAAATTTCGGCTTCCAGTTTCTTTTTCTGGGCCGCGAAGGGCTTTTTTATCCTCCCTCTATTTGTTTAATTGGTAGAAAGAGCAGCTGATTCCATTAACCACTCCCAAATATTGGACAAAGAATTTCAATAGATCTGGTAGTTCGATCTGGTAATTCGAATTTTAAATATGTGGTTAAATGAATAATTATTCATATTAATATTTAAAATATATATACGAATATGTTTAATAATCGTGTAACATGATACAACTAATATATTTATTAAACATATTAAGATTTTTTATACGACACGATTAATAAACATAATGATTAATATAATTTTTTATTAATACGATTAACATATTTAACACGATTAATTTAAAATATTTAAAAATTAAATATAATTTTATTATTAAAATTTAAAATTAATAATTATAATAAAAATATCAAATATAATAAATAAAATTTAACAAAAATAATATATATAAAATTTATTATCATATTCATGAAATTCATCATTAATATTAAACGTGTCAATTGTAAATGTTTAAAAATAATAATACGATTAACATGATTAATTAAACATGCTAACTGTATCGATACGATTAAAATATGAAATATAATAAAACTGAATCTAAATCGGTTTAACTTCATATCCTTTCGTATATTGCTTAAGATTACCAAGTTCACAAAATATGTGTTAGAAAAATGTGTAAAAATGCTATAACTAGCAAATGTCACGTGGACTAGACCGCCTTGCAAATTTGCGCTAGCAGTGAGGAGAAATAACTGTAAATCTGCAATGCGGCAAAAAGGCTAAAACAGTAAATTGGACCTAAACTACTTTTGGGGTGACGGGTTCATGGAGATTGGAGGGAAAAAGCTCACGTGAGATACAACACGTCCGGGTAATCATTCCCCCTCTCTCTCTCTCTCATATTATCGTTTTCTTCCTTCCACTACTAACAGAAATTTCCTTCACTCACTCTCCCCATAGCCATTTTTCTTCTAATTCCTTCTTCCTTACTTATAATCTCAGAACCAAACAGCAACGTCTCTTGTTCTGCCTTCATTCCCTCTCCGTTTTCTATATTTCCATTTTTCATTTCTCTCGTTTCGATTGTTCTTATTGTTTCCAAATCTCATTTCGATCCAAACAGTTGCAGGTACTTGAGCCGACATTACTTCAACTTCAAATTTTATAAAATAATACCTAAGGTATATCGTTTCTCCCCACATACTATCTGCTTTTTTTCCCTATTTCATTTGTTACTTTGCTGTTTGGTTCGGGGAAGAAAAAAGAAAACTAAGAGAGAAAATTTAGTTGAGTAGAGATTTTTGTACTTTGAAGTGATCCATTCTCTCTTTGTTTGATTCATTTTTATGTTATCCTCTGATCACACATAAACTTAAAAGAACAAAACGTCCCAAACAATTAATTAGCTCTTGTCATCCCCAGTTCATCTCTGCATGTTTCAGATTCAGCTCCATTTGCTTTTTGTGCTTTGCCCTTTGATCGATGTCCTTTGGTGAAAGCTTCACTATCTCATTTAAGTATTTATCAAGCTTTTTCTTATCTCTCCCAGAGAATATGTCTAAAGAAGTTCAGGTCTGCAAAATCTGCTAAATTAGTACCCCCCTACAGTCCTACGAGGAATCATTTTCGTGCACAGCCGATATGTATTTCATGACTGTACTTAGAGTATATATATATAAATACTATATATATATATATATATTCTTACTTCAGCCTTTCTCGGAAACCCTAACACATTCCATGCATGTTCATTCAAATTACCTCAAGCTCAAAGCAATTTAATCCAACATTTTTCCTTTTCTCATCAACTTCTCTTTTTTTTTTTGGATTCATTACAGTACTGTTACAACAAGTTAATTTTATTTTGTATTTGTAGTTTGTAGATCTGAATCCATTGCAAATCAATGGAGAAAAGGTGGCATAAACTTGATGCTGAAGCAGCAGCTGCTACAAACCTCACTGTGAGCTCTCTCTCTCCTCGTTGCACGCTTTTTCTTCCGCTTTCAATTATTCCCATTTTTTCTGTTACGCTCTGATTCTCCGAATCTCTCATCCCTACACGAGCACCCAATTCCACGCGCCCTTCTGCCCACTACTAAATTTCACGCGTCATGTACCAGAAAGGGTCGTTTTCATTTTGCCGCGAGCAAGCAAAATCCTTCGTCTCATACGCGCGCACCAAAAACGCGGGCGAATACGCTCCCTTAGCTTTACCTCCTTATGTTTTATTTTCTTCAACTTTTTTGTGGTTTTAATTCAGACTCTGTCGTAGCTAATAAATAAAAAAATGGAAAAAGAAAAAAAGCCTCTCTTCACTTACAAAAATTTAAATGCCCAGATTGTATTTTGATTATGGACTTATGGTGTTATAAGAAAAAGTAGTGAATTGGGTGAGGTGGGTGTGTTTTGAATGGCAGGAGATGATGTACTTGAAAAGGCAAGCAGGACAGACCTCCGAGGACGCCGCAATGAGGCTTTGTTTGGGCAGACAACTACTGCCACCTTCTTCACCAGATTCTAACCTTGGTAAACACAACCATTTATGCATATGCTGTAGCACCCCTTTCTTCCTTTCTGTGTTTTTACCATGCATGTTCCATTTATGCCCTCGTTTCTACTTCAAATTCACATTTTAGAGTCCCCTCTTCAGTGTCCCAAACGTGTCTGATCTTAGTTTTCTGGGTACAGATGCTGTAGCTCACATTAAAGTTGGCTCTTACTACGAAATCGATCACTCGAAGCTTCCCCATAAAACCCCAGACCAACTCAAGTTAGTTCGAGTTATCATGGTACCGAAAACCTCACCAAAATGAATTAAAAAGAAAAAAAAAAGCATTCGTTTTCCTTTTACCTTTTCAATCCTAGAATTAGTGTTCTAAAGATTGGTGTTGCTGTTGTTGGTTGCAGGTGAGCAAAAAGTCTAAGTGCAGCGTGTCATTAAGGTACCCAAGCGTGTGTTCTCTCCGAGCATACTTCAGCGAGAGGAACCGCAGGAAACTGGAGGCAAAGATGTTACCCTCATTGGATGAACAGTACGCAATGGGATCGGAGCTTGCTGGAGATGTTTTATACCGTAGGATCCCACCACATGAAATTGCAACGCAAAGGAATCAATGGAGCTTTTGGGTGGTGGTTTTTCAAAGGGAACAAGAAACAGGGAAGAACCCGAGCTCAATCCCAAGCCCAAGCCCATCTATCATTACCAGCTACGTCAATGTGGTCTCCAAGAAAGGCTTGTGCTGGTCTGTGTTGAAGTCCACGGGGATGGTCCGGTGGGGTCGGCGTAGGCAAGTTCGCTTCCTGGGCCGCCACGTGGAGGAGAGGCGGGAACTGAATTTGTCAGGAAGGGTTAAAGGAGAAGAGGAAGAGAAGCGGAATGAAGTCGATGAAGAAAAAGAAGAAGAAGAAGAAGATGATGATGATGAAGGGGAGGAAGAAGAGAAAGAAATAAGGGTTAGCGATGAAGAGAACTCGGAGACAGATAAGAGGAAGAGCTGTAAGAGGAAGCGCCATGGAGCAAGCCACAGGACCCAGATGCCAAAGAGAGCAAAGCATGAAAAGCAGAATCAACAAATCACTCTTTACAAGCCAGGTAAGAGAAGAGAAGTGAAGAACTCCATTGAAAGATGGTCTGTTCAGAGGTGAGTTGTAGTTAATTATTTTAGTTAGGTTGTATTTATTTTCTACAAAGCTGGTTTCTGAGATTGAATAATGAATGTTATAAAGGTATAATTTAGCTGAGGAAAACATGTTGAAGATTATGAAGGAGAAGGGAGCAATATTTGGGAACCCAATCCTTAGGCCAGCATTGAGAGCAGAGGCTAGGAAGCTGATTGGGGACACTGGTTTGTTGGATCATTTGCTGAAGCACATGGCTGGGAAGGTGGCGCCTGGAGGGGAAGAGAGATTCATGAGGCGGCATAATTCCGATGGAGCAATGGAATATTGGTTGGAGAGTGCTGATTTAATGGACATCAGGAAGGCGGCTGGGGTGCAGGATCCTTATTGGACTCCACCTCCTGGTTGGAAGCTTGGTGATAATCCCACCCTGGATCCTGTTTGTGCTAGAGAGCTCAAGGAGCTTAGGGAAGAAATAGCCAGACTGAAAAAGTATGCACCTTTATTCATTTTCCTGTTTTATCATTTGATTACACATTGTACTTTTCCTTAGAAGGAATTATTCCTCATCTGGTATTGGTCATTATATGTGCTATATGATTCGAATTACTTTCGTTTTTGAATGTTTATAAAGAGACATGCTAGAGAACAAGAAGCCCGAAGAAGATCTAGTTCTTGTCACCACCCCAAATTATTCTGTTGCAAGCCAAAACTTGGTTCATGATACTACTATGTTATTTCCAATGAAGGTAAATATCAAAAACTTGACTTATTTCTTTACCATCCTATGTAGTCTCAATTTCTTGGATTGTTGCACAGGAAAAGTACGTGGATTTGATGAACAGGAAAGCAAAACTTGAGGAACAGCTGGCGGAAATTGCACAATCTTTGTGTGGACTGGAGGTATTGAGGCAGTCACTCGTCCGTTCCTCTTATTGAAGTTTATAATGTTTTCTGAATGAGCTTTTTACAGTCATGGCATTGATGAATCATGCAGGGAGAGATGGGGAAGCTAAAATCTATAGTGGAAGATCTAAACAAGCCAGAATCAGCCGAAACAACACTACTAATAATGAGATCAACAACACCACCATTAAGCACTGGAAGAGAGACAAAAGAAATGGAGAAAAGTAACAAAGCTGTACTGGTAATATCAGATGAAGAAGAAAAAGATAGTAGTGCAGCAGGGAAGACCTCAGCAGTGCCAAGAACAACAAGAAACACAGTGACAACAGAGGACAAGGCAGCAAAAATCGAAAGGCTGAAGAGTGGGTTCAGGATATGCAAGCCACAGGGGACCTTCCTATGGCCAAACATGGCCCTGTCCGGTCAGGTTGTGGTTCCACTTGATGACCAGCTTGCGATCCCCACTCCTTCCTCTGTTTGCTCTTCCACTACCACCGCGTCCCGCCTCGTCCCTAGCCCTCAAGAACATAGGCCCCAGCCAACTTCCACAGTCAAACCATTGGCTGAGAGGCGAAGTACTGTTGCTGCTGTCAATTTCTCACCCACAGCTGTCAGCAGACACCCTCCTCCTCTGCCACTGGAGGCCACCACCGCCCAATACGCAAACAGTAGCATCACCCCCGACACAACTAGTATCACCACCAAAACTACTCTCATAAACCTCAACGAGGTCCCTGGCAACCCCCATGACCATGGATTTTGTGGGTCTCACAGTCAAAGCCAAACCTCACTCTCCCCACTCACCTACCAGAGAAGGCATCTTCATTTGACAACCTCTACTTCCATGCCACGAGTATGTTTCAGTCGTTTATTTTGTTGATATTAACACAAAAGAAACTGAGACAATATTTGTGAATTGTAATTGCTGCATTCTTGTACAGTTGATGCCTGGTAAGAGAGAGAATGAGATGAGCCAATGGGACGGAGGCAACCACCAGCAGCAAAAGGGATGCTCCTCACCCTCTTACCATTGCGTGTCAGTGGGAGCAGGAACATGGTTGGCTCTGTCTACTCCTAGCTCTTCCATGGACAATAACTCTACGAGAGTCTAAAAGAAGGGTATTTTCATCATCTGAAATTTATACTGGCAATTTTCATCAACCAAAAAAAAAATAATACTGGAAATGTTTATTTTGGTAACTAATGGTGATAACTTGTAACCAAATGGTGGTGAATCTATTCTGGTTTAAGTCTAGGTATTTAGCATAAAGATGGGAAGTAGGAGATAATTGGTGATTCATGTGCTGCCTTCTATTGAAATATTAAATTGCAGACCTTGCCTGCGTATCTTAGTTGCAAAAGGTCCCACCATTTTGATTATGCTTCCGGGAATGGACATATAAGGTAAGAATCAGTTTTAAAGGACATCAAAATTTATCCCTACTCTTGCCTTTCCTAGTAGCAATATTACAGCCAAAATCCCCAGCGCCATGCTACGGCACTTATAAATTTTTAATTTTTTTTTAAAAATTAAATTGATAATTCTTTTGCAGAGTTTTATACAAATATATAAAATTATAGACCTTTTTTAAATAGAAAACCTAATAAAAAGAAGAAAAAACAAAAAAAATTATAAAAAATTTCTTACCTTTTTCTTCTTCTTCTTCTTTTATAATTTTTACTTCTTTTTCAATCATTTCTTATTTTCTTTTACAAAAAACCTTTTAAATTTCTTTTACTCTTTTATCAAAATACAATTTGAACACCAACACCATGTTTTCTTTTACTCTTTACTCTAAAAAAGGTTTGAATCTTCTTAAAAAAATTGATAAAATATAAAAATAATTGTTTGGCAATATATTTTTGAAAATTATCCTAAATCATAACTTTTTTTTGTTGGAAAACATTTAAGAAAATAGGCTAAACAGAACAAAGAATGAAGGGAAACAAAGGAAAAAATAAAGAAAAATGTTCAAAACTTTTTTTTTAATCCATCAAAACCATGTTTTCTTAGCAGGAGTCCAAAGCCTATGCTTCATTTTTTTATCCTTTACTTTTTATCTTTCCTTCTCTCTTTAAATTTTTAAGAAAAAAATCTTCATATTTTGTTTAAAATTATTCTGAATTATAATTTTTAAATGAAATTATCTAAAAGAAAAGAATAATTAAAAATGAGAGGAAATTCATATTCTTTCATTTTTTCCTTTTTTTCCTTCTTATATATTTTTCTTCCTCCTTATAAACAACCAAAAATATTTTTATTCAATGACAAAACAAATTAATTGAATAAATGTATTTAAAAAAACAAAGAAGGGGAAATATGAGAAAATGTCCAAAACTTTTTCTTTCCCTTTTTTTTTCTTCTCCTTCCTTTTATTTCCTTCATTTTCGCTTTTTTTTTTCTCCCCTTAGTTTCCTCATCAACAAAAGAGGCAACATGTGGCCCATACCCTCATTGACGAGTCAAGAGGCAGCCGATTCGACCCGGCTTATAAAGATGTTAATAAGTAGGATATCCATTAATTTTGAAGTACTTGAACCTAATTAAAAAATGAGATGCCCGAACCTATAACTGTCCCGCATATTTTTAAATTTTACTATCCTAATCTGAACTTTAAAACACACTTAGTACTATATAATTATTTAAACCCATTTAAAAACCTACTCATGAAAAAAAATTATTAAAATACTTTTTATAGATACTTAATTATCCGAATCCGAATCTATAGTTGTATCGATATACAATACTATTTCTCATCCATATTCAATATAATTTACTAATAATTAAATTTATAAAAGTACACAAACAATAAAATTTAAATTTAAATAATCAAAAACAAATATCTCAAAAATCAACTTAAATAACTAAAAATAAATAATTAAATAACAACTTAAACAACATTACAAATTTACAATAAGACAACAACATTATAAGTTTAATTAATTATATAAGTTTGTCCTTAATTATAAAAAATTAAAAAAAATAATTAAGTTCTAAAATTATTCTAATCTCACAACTTCTCTTTAAATATATATATATATATATATTATAAGTTTATATAAATAAAAAAATATATATATATTATAATTAATAATTTTATAAGTTATAATTTTTTGTAATGTTAACAAAAAANTATATTAAAAGTATATATAATAACAATTATATTCTTTATAAATTAACACAATATATGGAGTATATATATTAAAAAAATTACAAGTTAATTAATTATTATAATTTCATAAATTAATTTTATTTATAATATGAATTTATCTTTAATAACATGAAATTAAAAAAAAAACATAATCAGATTAGAGTATCGAAAACTCAAGAAATGATACTCAAACCTGACATCAGTAATGAAATTACTATCTCCAAACCTTATTATAAGATTTCCTAATTTTATATATCTTATATAACCGAATAATATATTCACAAGTATCCAGATACCCATTGCCATCCCTACCTGCTCGGTGCCAATGTGGCCCTTTCGGCAGATCAACCATCCAACTTGCGCAACTTTTTCTCTCCTTTCCTCCGCCCTTTACTCATCGCCCCTCCGCTCTCCTCACCTCTCATCAGGCCGTTGCTCTCTTTCTACCATAGCCTGCCCCCCTTCCGCTTATCCTCTCCTTGGCCCCGGTTCTCCCTCACAGATTTGGAGAAAAAAAATTAAAAAACTCAAGAATGCCCACACAAACAGACAAAATTGGACAGGAAGGCCTTAAAATTTTTAAAATTAATCTCGAGTCCTCTGAACCCAAAAATCATTATAGTTTATGGATGATGAATAAATGTATGGCAAAGCCAAGCCCATTCAAATTGAATCCTGATCTAAATCAGTTTATCTCAATCATCCACATTATTACATGCCTGTTCTCTTACATAAGTACACATGTTAAACCTTTGCAGTCCTTCAAAAATAATCAGATCCTATAGCTTAGAATATATGTTGAGGCTATAATTACTGCCAATATCTCGAAAGTTGATGTAACTGGAAAGTGCAGCTGTGAGCTTCTTCACATCATCAGTTGTGTGTGCTGCACTCAGAGCGATTCGCAACCTAAATAAATGTACAAGTGAAAAAACATGATAATTAATTCCATTATTCCTTGTGTTTTTGGACTGGTATATGATGCATCATTAGCTGTACGCCTTCACATAGAATGGATTGGTGGATTAATGGTATTCACTGCTCTGGGAACAACTTCACACTACCTTATTGCTAACGCTTAGTTCATCGGGCTTAAAATGGGGTGATCTAGGTTGACGTGTAGGAAATAAAACACCAGGAATTGGAAATATGAAAGAAAAAAAGAAGCAGCATGCTTTCTATCTTGAATGAAGGATATTTGAAAGTAATTGCAAATCAATATCACTTGCAACGGCCCTCATCCAGGCATCATTCAAATCATTTCTGCCAAAGGATTGGCAACAGCTTTATGCTAAATGCCTCAATTCCACATAAGGTTAAACAAGAAATGCCCAAAGTAGACTACTAAGTATTAACTACTAGAGGAATAGGGGATATGATACCAAGAAAGTTACCAGACAACTAAAACTGACAAGATGGATGATGATTATTAAGTGCAACAAACCTGCAAGAGTTGGGCGGCACTGTTGGTGGTCTGATTGCAGTCACGTGGAAGCTGGATTTCAGCAACTGCCTGTTCCATGAGAGATGGAACAGTTAGAAGCTGTGCGTAGAAATGACTACAGTCACTCGCAGCCAAACAGGAAGAAAGAAGGGGGCAAGAGAGATGAAACCTGCTAGCTTTCAGGGCTTTCTCTTCGCTTCCCACAATAAGAGATATTATTGGACTGGAGATAGGGATTCCAGTCAGAGCACGAAAGTCCTGCACCCGGTCCCAAAGTGCTCTTCTACGCCACATCTCTCTTTTTGCCACAATAACAGCAGCTGCTAAGTTGTATTTATGTGGTTAGCAAGAAGGCAAAAGCTACAATTACATCTGCACATAAGGGAAAAAGAGGAATCACTTCTGATATTGTACATTCTATGATCACTTAACCTTATATTCTAGGAGCATGACTCCTAACAGTCAACAATCACACAGCTAAGCAACTGTGCTCTCTCCCACCCCTACCCTACCTGTCTTTTATTCCTAGAAGTTAATTCTCCCTGACTACATCCTATAGGGATCATTACTCCAAAAGAAATAAATCCTGTTTGTGGTAATAATTAACAGAATAGAGAAGAACAGATCTGTTTTTGCTGAAATTCTGTGCATTAACAAAAAAGACAAAATTAAAAGGAATGTGTGTCTCAATGAAAATGATGCTGAAGTTTACCATGCGCAGCAGCGGCTAAAGGAACTGGAGCCGCAGTAGAAAATATGAAGGAACGGCCCCTTGATTGGATGAGTTGCTTCCACTTTTTGCTGACCACATGGTATCCAAACAGGTCTGAGTAAATATGATATATGCACATAAAAGGACATGAAACATTCAATTCAGGGTGCTCCCTATACTACACAAGTATTTTTGGTGAGTTAGTATATGCAAGAGAGATGTGGAGAAACCTGGAAAACAGAAGTCAATATACATTGTGAGCTCACATATCTTAAGGGGAAACATCATGAAGAATTTTTATATAAATATGAACTATGTCATGCTACAGTGTAATTTGAAAGCATTTTCCCCCAGAAAAACAAACAAAATATATATTTTACATTAGCATGGAAGAATCTGAATAGACAAAGATTCTCCTTTTAAAAGTGCATATTCATATAGTTATCAAATTGTAGCTCTGCAAACTTATAGATAAATATCAAATGATTATAAAGAGGACAGACCTATACAGGACAAACCTATAGATGCATCACATGTCTAGATGATTATAAGTCAACAAGGGCCCTCAAAATTGGGCATACTAAATTGGAACATATTACAATTGTAACTGCTACCACAGGGAATGAACCAGTATCCACAAATTTGGTCTCTTATTGCTTCCACAACAAAGAATAACTGTGCTACACTCAGTAAATAAGACAAACTCACTTAATAACATTGTGTGAATAAGAGCAA
This sequence comes from Theobroma cacao, assembly GCF_000208745.1. NCBI lineage: Eukaryota > Viridiplantae > Streptophyta > Magnoliopsida > Malvales > Malvaceae > Theobroma > Theobroma cacao. The sequence continues at coordinate 27,167,983 of NC_030852.1, forward strand.
CAACTACATGCAACAATAAAGACCAAAGTTCTTATGCCCAAAAAAAGGGGGTGGGGGTCTGAAGGCAAGCACATTAGAGTTTAAAAGAAAAAACAGTAAGCCAACAAATAAGCTCAACCAACTGCTAAAATGAAAATTACGAAAAAAAACTGAAATGCAAATCTATCAATTACCTGCAGGCAATGAATCCACCTTGACAACCTGCTGCCTTGCTCAAAGTTCCAATGCATATGTCAACATCTCTTTCACAATCGAATTCCTCTGCCACTCCTCCGCCACTCTTGCCACAAACAAATGTTCCATGTGCCTGGAAAGAATAGGAACACAATGTTTTGGTTATTGATGCCATATACTATAGATGTATCATGTAACAAGGAAGAAGCTATCTCATCTATACTTTGCACAATCTCTATGAAAGTCTAGGCTGTTTAGCTAATGACTGAGAATAAATGGAGAATACTTCAACAAGATTAAGTTCATTGTCTTAAGTTAGATCTTTTCTTTTTCTTCAAATGAAATATGTAGAAGTACAAAATTTAATATATTGAAGAGCTAAATTAAATCCTGAAAAAATTATCTACCACATAGATACCTAATCGCTTCTTTCAGTTACATAAATGCCAGTGTGAACTTACATCATCAATGACTAACAAGAAGCTATGCTTCTTGCGTAGCTCCACAAGCTCCACCATAGGTGCAAAGTCTCCATCCATGCTAAACAAGCTGTAGAAGAGAATCAAGAACATATAATACCAGTCAAACAAACAGACAAAGAAATCAGGTTTTCAACCATGCAGTCATAAGACATGAAAAGTAATTTGCAAAATATGGTAGATAATGCCTCTTTCATAAACGAACACATTTGCCAAAATCTGGTTATATTCAACACATATTTGGTTGATAAGATGCAAAACATGCAAGGTACAGTTGCAACAAACAGAGTGCCAAAAATTAAAGCCAATCTTCTCGGACATCCAAATAAGCATTAAAACACAGGAGAAAGCTTGTTTATTGTGTTTTTATAGCATAAAAAATGGCATTGTAACAAACAGTTGTAACATGACTAACCTATCTGTCACAACAACCTTTTTCTTCATTTTGCAACTTGATCTGTCAAAATAGGAAAACGTTTGTCATTATGTAGCATGGTTATAGGAAGCCCTAGAAAGGGAAGGATCATCAGAGAATCTATGTGAAAAGTAAAAACCTACAACAGTGCGTTGAGATGGGACATGTCACAGTGTTTATATACAAAGAATTCTACACTTCTTTGTCTTTCAGCAAGACGAATACCATCGATTATTGATGCATGGTTCAGTTCATCAGAAAAAATGGCAATTTTTTCATCCTTCGAAGGCTTGTTGCCTGCCGCAAGGAGAGTTGCTATGTTTCCAAGTGCTACCATAAATGCCATATTGGCTGAAAACCCTGTAGGACAAAGAAGACAATCCTAAAGCATAAAGTGGGAGAAGGAAAGCATCAGTTTTCAGTTGAAAGTGTAGAACAGAATATTGATGGTCAAAAGAACAAAAATTGAAAGAATAAGAATATTACAATGACTATAGTCCACATAACAGATCTTGGATTTCAAAAACCAGTTTAGAACTTATAATCCAGTTGTGGACAAAATATCAATTGTGTCATTCAAGCTTTATCATTAATTATTATTCTCCAAACATGTTTAACCCCTTAATGAATTGAACATACCAATAATGACTTAAATAAAAGAAAAGAAAGAATTAAATGTTAGCAACTCTAGGTGTAAAATCTAATCCGAGGTCTATACCTCCTTCTTCTTTAAACTTGCCAAGCTTGACTCCAGTAATCTATGGTGGTAAGTATATCCACAGATTAAAGCAGAGCCCCTTGGGCCCATTCCATACTCTTGGACTGCCTGTTATGAAATTAATTTAGCAAAAGAAAAATATTTAATCAACAAATATGGCAGAAAATTATGTCATAAAATGACAAGTCAATCATGAAGCAAACCTTTGCAGCCGCTTTTCGAACTGCTGGATGTGAACTCAAGCCCAAATAATCATTTCCAGAGAACAAAATTAGCCGCTTGAATTGCTGCTGACACGTGCCAAATTTATCATCAGCTAATCCTTCTCTAAGGACAATCTCATCTCCTACAAGCCCAAGGAGCAAAATTCAACAAACAAAACTCAAAAGTTTATCATTTTTGGAGCAAAGTTCACTCATTTTCTAATCAAAGAAGAAGAAGAAGAAGAAGAAAAGGGTACTTGGCATCTACTACATTCATCCATTTAACATTCACCATTTTCCATAACTATATAAGCAAAATTAAAAAGAACCCATTATTTCTTTTCAAACAGAAAATCCAAAGAAAGAAATTAAAGAAAAAAGAAATACCAGAACTGGGAACCTCAAGAAGCCACTTACGGTAAGTGGCTTCAGAGATAGAGACTTCGATGGAGGAACGATCCCATGGCTGCACTGCATCGAACAACTCGTACTCTTCTTCATTGGAAATTCCAACATTGGCCACTTCCTGTCGCACGCTGGAAAGATAAAGGGGTCTTAAAGATCGAAGCAGTTTGAGAGATTCGAGCTTTGAAACCGCTTGCTCAACCCATTTTTGCCACAAGCTGTTCGCCTCCATTTTCCAAAAGGTTTGCGCTTTTTGCTTTTTGTTCTTCTTTTGGTTCCAAAAAAAGGAATTGATAAAAAAGTATCCGCTTTTGTGAGATAAGAGAAAGCAGTGCTACACGGAAATAAGGGACCAGCGGCAGCTAGCAGTCAAGACCTTGAGAACAACGATAGTTGCTTTTTGGCTTTTTTGCTGACTTTGTTAAGCGTCAGGCAAAATCCCATGAAAAGTGCCAAGTTAGCTTAAAAACAATGATTCTTTCTGATTGGCTTAACTTTAGAATTTTTTTTTTTTTTATAATTGGAGTGAAGGTTTGAATTTTATTTTTAAGTAAAAAATTATGTATTAATCAATAAATTAAATATTTGAATATAATTTTAAACTTTAATAATAATAATATTTTATTTATTTTATTTTAATTTGCTGCCAAAAAAATTCTTTTATCGTTTTTTTCAAAAAAATTTTAGCATTATTCTATGCTTTCAAGTAGTTTGATTCAAAATTTATTAGTGTTAAATTAATAACTTTGGTATTAAGAAACTTATCAAAATAAGAATTTTTATGTACAAGTTTTACTCTTTTTTATTTTACTACCACTTCACGTGTTCTATTAGGGCCACCTAGTAGACTCTAATGATGAGAGATAAGGAAGTGAGATAGAAAATAGGTGTAAATTTATTTAAAATCTTGACAAGTTTATGATTGTTTTGTTACTACTGCAAGAATAAGTGATTGTTACACATTCCCCGTTGTTTTTTAATTTGTAATTTTTATATTCTATTGATAAATTTATTTGATTTGACTCGTAAATTAAAATAATATTTTAAACATTTCAACTATTAAAAATAGAAAAAAAAAACAATAACTTTTTAGATTAATATATTATTGCTGTGGAATTTACTTATATGCATGAGGCGCTTGAAAAAATTTCTTGTTAAATTAAGCAATTAAGTTGGTAAGAGATGAAAGGGGCGAAGAATTAAAATCACAGAACAAATTTGGGCTCAGCATTGTAATTTGTGTGCAAGAAAAAAAATACACGAAAGAAAGCACTTGAGAAACTCAAATACATTCGGGTCAAGCCATTCCAACCAAATTCGAAAACCATACAGCAAACATTAGCACCATTGTCTGTTGACAATAAACAATAATGGATCTACTACGTTCATGATCCAAACTAGTCACACATTCACACATATATTCTAAAGCTTGGCATATAAATCGTAGTTATAGCTTCTGTTATCTTGAAAGTTGACGTGATTGGATGGTACTTTTACCAAAGCTTTTATGTCCTCTGTTGTGTGTACCGCAGTCAGAGTCAACCGTAGCCCGGAAAAAAAAAACCATTGGGAGGAATAATGTGAAAAAGGAATGAACCCAGTAGGACAAGAAAATGCCCATTGGTATATCGAAGGGATGTAACAAGGACAAGGAAATGAAACCTGCAAGTGTTGGGAGGAACTGCTGGGGGTCCGACTGGGACCACGTAGAAACCAGATTCTAACAATTCCCTATATTCAATGGCAAATTTGACAGTACTGTTAGAAGCTGCTTAGTGATGAACATAATCAGTGAGAGAAAGAGAGAGACTGCTCAGATCGAAGGGTGAGATGGAACAAACCGGCCAGCTTTCAACGTCGTGTCTTCATTTCCTACCACAACGGATACTATCTGACTTGTGACAGGGATTCCAGTCAGAGCTTGGAACTCTCGCATCCGTTTCCGAATTTCCCTTCTACGCCATTGTTCATTTCTTGCCACCGCGATGGAGGCTGAAACATTCATACGTTGTACTCAACATAGTCAGCAGCCGAAGAATTAGACATTAATCGGCTACGTACTCTCACATAGCCAGTTGCTTTCTTTGTCTCAATTCTACTTCTTTAAAACGCTCATCACTGGATCCCTTACATATTATTTGATTGTGGAAGTAAACTAAGATGTATATGAGAGAAAAGAATCATTTATGCAACCCAATGCATTTATCATGAAGCCCAAACTTCTGTACTCATGGAATTAGAAAACAAAATTTGAACATTACCATATGAGGCAGCAGTCAAGGGAACCGGCAGAGCTGTTGAAAACATAAAAGAACGACCCCTTGATTGAATGAATTGCTTCCAGATTTGGCTGTTCAAGTAGCATTCAGAGATCAGAAATTCACATAAATGGAATCTTGTGTTGGAAATTAAATCACACTTACTAATATTTCTCCATTAACATAGAATATGCTATTGGTGAGTTATGTGGAGTAATTATAGGGTTACAGCATCTTTTAGATGTTCCCCATTCAAAGAACTTGCAGTTTGACTTTTTTTTGTCTTTATTTAACGCTTTTTGCGTAAGATAATGCTCAAGTTATCCTGTTAAAAGCAGAGTTCAAAGCTTATTGCGCCTTTCCAAGATTAATTTCCCAGCTAAAATAGGATGAATGCATTGAAAACCGAAAGAAGAAATTCAATAGTCAACATAGCTATCCTGTCAGTCACCACCACTTTTCTCTTCATGTTACAGTTTGTTCTGCGAAAGTAAAGGAGAATATCAAAAACAAAAACGTTCATTGTTTTTTTTTTAATAATAGAAAAAAAATTCAAATTTTACTTTTTAAATAAAAAATAATATATTAATTAATAAATCTAATATTCGGATGCCATTCATTGTTATAGGTTAGTAATGTAGAAACACATGAAAAAAATATAAAATTGTGAATATAAAAATAAACTTACAAGAGTGCGTTGAGATGAAACATGTCACAGTGTTTATACATAAATTTAACACATCCATATCGTTCAGCCAGTTTAATACCGTCAACTATGGATGCGTGGTTAAGCGAATCAGAAAATATGGCAATCTTTTCTTCCTTTGTTGGCCCCCTCCCCGCACGCAACAGCGGGGCAAGACTTCCTATTGCTACCATCACGGCCAAATTGGCTGAAAACCCTGTAGGGCAAAGAAGACAGGCCTGGAGCATACGTCCAAATGCCCCCCCTTGTTAGTTTCTGCTTGAAATTTCTGTAATAAAAAATTTAGAATGATCCAAGAAGAAGTACAATAATCTGACACAGACAAGTCATTCTTGTAAGGCCATTCAAACCCCATGTTTTCTTCTCGTTCCTTATATATATATATAAAATATTATTGGGTATTGCCCGGAGACTAAAAAGAAAATTAGTTAATCACCACAAAGGTATTTTTGAAAGGAGTCAAATAGAAAAAGACACTAAATGGTCAATCAAAATTTTATATATAATCCAATCTTATTCATATAAAAAATTAAATAAAATTTACAAGACATTAGACTTAAAAAACATTGTTAATTAACATTTGAGCTATTAGGCTGGACGGTTAAAATATATTATATTATGATAGATTTAAATTTATATTAAAATTTAATAAATTTTTATTAGTAGACTTAATCTTATTTTTGAAAATCTGATAAACTTAGCATATTGGATAGGGTGAAGCTAAGAGTGTTTTTGGGTCGGGTCATAACTAAATAATAATAATAACTAAAAAAATTAATATTTAAAGAAAATTTTTTATCTTTTCATGTAGTATTTAAATATTAGTATATAAATTACTTTTTGATAAATCTACTTTGACTTGAGTTTTTTACTCACTCCTACAAAATTAAAAAAAATTAATGAGTTTATTAACATCATTAACTACATAAAATTCTAATATAAAATAGTATAACAAATAAAAATTTTTGACATTTCAGTGAATAAGTGGTGTCATGTGACACCATTTCTTCAATTAAATACATACATATATATATATATATAGTATTATTCTTTTTTGTTACTTATTAATTATTATGTGACATGTACATAGCTGATACACTAATTACTAAACTTCACAAATTGATAAATAGTTTTGTTTACCATTTTATTGGATCTTGTTAACACCATATTTTTAGTTTTTTTAAATTATTTTTGTTATAGTTAAATAGAGCAGGCAAAGTTTGTGTCCTACCTCTTTCTTCTTTAATTTGGCCAAGCTCGACTCTAGTGCTTTGTGGTAATCGGTGTATCCGCAGATTAGTGGAGACCACTGGGACCTGTTCCATGTACCTCTGCAGCCTGATTTTTTAAGTTGAAGCTCGAATTCATTCGTCAATTGAATATAGGAATAAGCCAACATAAATTTTTCTTTAACCCAAAAAAAAAAAAAACAAGCATACCTTTGCTGTAGCTTTTGCAATTGAAGGATGCCTACACAAACCCAAGAAATCATTGCCAGCAAATAGAATTAGCTTCTTGCATTGCTGCTGCTGGTTTGGACTGAGTTTACCATCGTCTCTTCCATTTTTGCAGTTAAGTTCAGTTCCTTCACGTACACAGAGCCACCAGTAATATATCTATTAGTAACCGCATTAATTATAAAACCTATGTATACGTAGTACGTGTAACGTATGTTAAGTTTGGTGAAGGAAATTGATACCATCGAGTAAACGCTGGAAGAAAGTATCCGGGAGTGAAATTTGGATAGAGAGTCGATCCCAAGGCTGAATCCCATGGAATGTCTCATATTCATCTGTTTGAGCTTCTTGTTGTTGTTTTAGAGTGGGTAAATGCATGGGTCTTAGAGGCATAAACATTTTGCGAGATTCGAGTTTTGCAAGTGCTTCTTCGATCCACAAATCCCATGAGCTCTTCCCCATAATTTCTATTTTCAAAGCAAATATCTTTGGGGCAATGTGTTTGTGTAAAATAGGGAAGAGGCGCCCTAATTGTGCTCTACTTAGTGCACTGATTTCTACTTGATCATGTCCATCCATATTTATAGTGGAACCTCTTATCAAATATATAGACCTTAATTGTTAAAAAATGAAAACACCCGATCATTTAAATCCAATTTAATTGTTTTCTTTTAATTTGGACGCGATTCCACAAATCAGCTTGGAATATATATAATTTGATAAAAATCACTAGAGATATAATTGATTAAAACAGAACATATTTTTATTTTATAATTAATTACATAAGAACAAATGAATCTTGCAATGCATCTTGTTTTCTTTTTCGGAAAGCATAAATAAGAATATCATTGCAGATCAGTGCTTACAATGGCAACAACCGCAAGAAGACGGAACTGCGGTGAAGGGACCACCATATCACAGCGATTCATACTGCTTAACAGCTTTTATTATGAGATTCTACTAAAGATGTTTAAAACCTAATTGCTTTATATCCAATATCTGGAATAGTTAGGACAAAATGAGGAATCCTTCTTAATTTAATCCCTTCGTATTTCGTAAATTTAGCATAACTTTGGAGGAGTTGAGCCCAAGGTTGAGTAGCATTAGCAAAGGTAATTTTCACAGAAATTTCTTCCACAAAAGTGCATGGAAAGACATATATTATTTAGTGTTATTTTATTAATAATTGAAAAAGGCTGATAATTTTGAAGTAAAAAAAATAAAATAATTAATAATATTCTAATTAAATTAAATTAGGTACAATTTTTTTATTATTTTCCTTGTTTTTCTGTTTTCTCTTTATTCTTTCCCTTCCTCTCGTTCTCTTCTTGCTGGTGTCGAAAAACACTAGGGTTCCTCTCTTTTTCTTCCCCTTTATCCCTCCCAATTTGTTCTCTCCCCTTTTCGGTCTATATGCACCACCATGACTATAACCCAAAATCTTTATCACTAACATACGAACACCATATAATGAATTTTCCAATACCAATGACAAAAATTAAATAAATTTACAATATTTTATCAAAAATATTAACTCAAATTTTATAAAATTTTACCTTAGAACATTTTAAATCTAAAACCCTACTCTTTAGGCAGAAAAATTATACACCAACAAATGAGACAAATGCTCAGGTATTTACAAAAGCTTGGTGAAATCAAATCTATCCTCTATTGTTGATGAAGGTAGCCCTACTCTCATGTGTTTCAAGTCTATTGGATTTATCATTTAATTAGAGAAGTGATTTTATTTTAAAACTTTTGTTTAATTTTGTTGCCATTGGGTTTTACATTTAAGAAAACGAGAAATGAAAGTAGGGATGGAAGTGGTGATTGATATTGACAAGAAATAAGAAATAGAGAGAAAGTGTAGAGGGAGAAAATTTTTAGAAGACAACAAAATCAGTGAGGGAAAGGAATATGGGTATTTTAGGGTTTTAATATTTTATTAACCATATTAGACTGTTCAAAAAAATACATTTTGAAATAAAAAAGGTCAAAGTCAACTTAAAAAGTGTATTTAGAAAGATTTTTATATTTTATTCTCCAGAAATCAATGAAAACAACATCGATATAAAAAGCCAACAACCTCAAACTTAAATTCACATGAACTCAACACAATTTATACCAAAGTCTCAACTATTATAAAATAATTAGGCTAAACACTAATGATTAGATTAACTTTTTTTTAACTGTAGTTGCTTAAAGTTTTTAAGTTATAAAAAAACAACAATAGCAGTTTTTTTCTTCCTACATTGTAAGTTAGGAGATGGGGAAATAGGATCTTACAGCCAATTACTGTTTTGTACTTTCTTTTGGAAGTGTATAATTTTCTTTGCTCGGACCATGTCAATATATTATGAAAAATCTATTGCTAAACAACAAGAAATTTAAAATAGCATACGAATTGCTGAGGTTAATAAAATCATCTTAAAAAAAAAAAACTAGTATACATACAAATTTGCTTGCCACTATATAATATAAAAGATAAAAAAAATTATGAATGTGTTTGATATTATAAACATTTGTCGTAGACTGACATGGCTTCATATATGCAAAACAAGAACTATTAACTCAAGCCTAAACTGTTTTATGATATAATTGACTCATTTGGACGTAATAGATTCCTTTTGAATTATTAGATTATTTATAGACAATATTCAATTGATATTTTCCTTTCAATTTCGATGATTATAATCGACTCATTTGGATGTATTAATTATTGTGGGAATGACATCAATGGTGATGCACATAATGTTAAATAGATATTTTTCTTTATTATTGATATATGTATAGATATTGGTTATTTTACTATATAGAATATTTCCAATAAAAATTTTTAATCAAAACCTACAATTAAGATTAATATATGATATTGAATTGAAATCAAAAGGAATATTACGCGATACGCAAAATGTTGCACTTTTTTTCATATCAGTATTTTTTGAATTAAATTAGGGTAATCTAATAATTGAAAATGACAGAAAATAAATGATAAAAAAAAGCAAAATTATTATATCTGAAGATGAGTAGGTAAGACTTTTAAATAATTCATATAAAAAATGGTTTTAATTAATTTAAGACAATTTTCTTATCAAAATTCAGAAAATAGCCATGACATACCCAAACTTTAAAATGAGATGGAACTTTGACCAAAGATGCATGAATACAAATACTCAAAATGAACTAAATCTGAAACAAGTCAAACCCTAAAATTGGTGGAACGGTGCTCGACCTTCCCCATTGTCCACCCTTTCGCAGTTTGAAGAATTTTTCTTAGTGGTGCAAAGTTGTTGCCATAGCCAAGATCCATGTGAAAATGGTAAAGGCATAGCCACTTATCATTGGAGTCATAGCAAAAACTACCTCATCCACAGACATGACTGTCCATCGAACACAGAATTATCCAAATTGGTCTTTGGTCTTAATCTTACAGTCCCATTGTAAAGATTTAAATAAACCATTTTGACACTGTCATTTTCGAGCCCGGCTCGCATAGTTTCATGTCTTTTTGCGCAGAAGCTGGCTTCATGCACTGTTTGGTGGATATTTACGGTGGCAAAGGGATGGAATCTTCATCTCCAAAATTAACTCCAGAGTCAACCATTGGATAGTTGAAGGTTACTAGAACTTGTGAGATATGAAAATAATACTAGACCATGTTTCAGGTGATAGCCGGATAGGGAACGACGTCTGAAAATATGCATTGCATTCACACTTTTCAGGCTCTCTAACTCTATCCCTGTACACTAATCTGAAAAAGAATTTAGCCGCCTTCCTTCCTCTCTCACTGCTATTTTCTTCACCGCCTTTCAGCCCTTATCTGAATCTTAGCGAATCACAGCAAATCAGAGATTTTGATCATCCTTATGTCAGTGACTATAGACAAATCTACAACCTGCCCCAGGCATTCATATTGTTTTGTTACTTCTGAATCAGTCCAAAATCTCTCAATCAGAGTACTGGAGCTAAGGGATGCTGAGTGTGGCGGCCATATAAAATTTAATATATGTATATATATATATACACTTTTCATGTAAAATTTTAAATTTCGTTATTACTCTCAATTCCCTTATTGTCGTGAAACATCTTTTATTTTAAAGGGAACACAAGTTGTGGGAAATGGCTTTCTATGCCATCTCATGGTCAATATGGCTTCAGCGGAATGACATAGTTTTCAGAGGAATGGTGTGGGATGCTGAACAGGTGTTTCACGTAAGTACGCTCAGAGTGGCCACTGGCACAAAAGCTAGGTGGCCTTTTAAATACGATTTTGTTTTAGACACTTTTAGGAACCCAACTCGAAGAGTTATTGTAAAGAATGCAAAAAGAGAGAGAGTGGCTGAAAGATGGAGTAAACCAGACCTAGGAGAATTGAAATTTAATGTCGACGAGGCAGCCAAAAGCTGTCTAGGTGAGGCCGGACTTGGGAGGGTTTTAAGGGACAAAGATGTCATCTAGTTATAAAAGAATTAATGGTTAAAAAGGTAGAAAAATGTAAAATATATATATATATATATTGGATATTTAGTCATAAAAAATTAGATTAAATAAGGAGTGAAAATAATATTAAAATAGATAATCATATGAAAATGAGTTAAATGAATAAACGTAAATATAAAATATATTTAATAAAAAAGTAAGTTAGGCACATACTAGAAATAAAATATTTAGTTATATAAATTTATCTTTTATATAGGCATATAGAAAAATATAATAAAAGAATATGATATAGTATGGAATTATAAATATAAAAATATAATGATTGTCTTATGATTAATACGGATGATGAGATATTCATTCGGAATGCGATAAATTACAATTTTGAATGAATTTTTTTAAGTTAAAGATTTTGATTAAGATCCCACTAGTATGATGAGAAGATTTTAATTTTAAGTCCCAATAAAAAAAAAATAATAATAAAAAATATATAAAAATAATAGAATAGTTAGTCAAAAAGAAAATAGGATAGGTTAATAAAAATGCAGGAAAGAAGTTGAGTTATAAAAAAAAAATATATATATATATATATAATAATTATGAAATAAAATTTTTAAGTTTAAAAAAATAGATTTTGGGTAAAAGGATAATATATGTCTCAAAATCGATAAATACTTAAGTATAAAAAATATATATAATAAAATAAAATATAGTTAGATGAAAATAATAAATATAAAATATTATTTGATGATATATATATACACACATAAAGATAAACAACAAAAAAAGAAATTTCAAAAAGATAATAAAAGAATTGTAGGAAGATTAAGAAACGAATATTAAAATTTATAGGTATATTACACATCATAAGTGCATCGTTAAATGTCATGGCATGTAGATGTGTTATATGCATGAGTTGAGGCCTTGATGATTGGACTTTTCGAAGGAATTTGCGAAGGCGAGTTCTTTCGAAAAATTCTCTAAGTAAAAAGATACCTTGAAAAAAAATACTTTTGAATCCTACCAGTATGATGGGAAGGCTCGAAAAACATATTTAATAATAGGTTTCTGCTTGTATTAGGATTTGTATTCATGAAAATATTGTTTTTACATGCAAACAACTACCCCGATGATGGGGTTTACTCGTTAAATTTGTGAAGGCGAGTTTCCCGGGTAATACACTATATGAGAGAATATCCACGAATCCCACCAATACAATGAGCGAATTTAGGAAATATCTTCAACAAAAAGTTTTTGTTTGGCATTATCCGGATTTTATACTATACATTTCATAATTGCATTATGTGCACATCACATCCGTAAACTTAAATAAAATATTTTAATTTGTTAATAAAATAGAGAATAAAGTAAATAAATAATAATTAAAGAAACATGAGTATAAAATCAACAATTTTGGTTATAACAGGATAACATATGATTAATGGTGTCATTCGTGGAACGGGCGTTACGAGGGTGCTAATCTTTACTCATGCGTAACTGTACTCCCGAACTCAATTCTAAAAAATCGCAAATTAAGTTATTGTTCTTTTGACGAACCTAAAATCAATTCAAGATCCCGTTAAAAAGAACTAACATAATAAGTGACTAATCGCACCTAAATAAAAAAAATTGGTACCGACTCTCTAAATTTTTCATGTACTAATCGTCGGATTCTTGGACCCGCACATTATGACGATAGAGAGAAAAATTAAATGGCTGACAACCTTGCTAAAGCTGGGATTAACTGACAAGAGGAGCTCCTTCACATTTTTATTAAAGCTGATGGGAGAATTTGATCGGGATGCAGGAACTGGAAGGGGAAGTGGAATCTCACTTACTGCTTTCTGTGAGTTTGTTTGTGTTTTATCCCCTGGTTCTATCTTTGTTGATTGTTGGACTTGATTTTGATGCTTTAAGTTTTTCAACTTTGTTGATGACTTAAATAGTGTGCTTTGTGTTGCAAGAGGTGGGTACACTGTTGCATGTAAGAGGGAGGGGATTTATTTTTTGTTTTTGGTGACTGATGAGTTATTTTGTGTCATGAGAGATACTGTTCTTGTACAGAGAATACTGAGGCTTTTAGGCCGTTATACTAGAGAGATGCACAATGCCCTCAAATCCTCTTTTTGCTCTTGGCAAAGGAGCTTTACTCTCGGGTTGAATGAAATTTGTTACTTTTCAAAAAAAAAAAAAGAAATCTTGAAACATCTTGCAACTCTTCTTCAGAATTTCTCTATAAAAAAGTCCAAAATATCACACCCAAAAGACATCCAATAAACCGCACAAAGTCAAGACCCAATCCAAGAGTGAAAAATAGACTGGAACTGAAACCTGAACAGTGAACTGTGGACCAGTCCCAAGGCTGCTGCATTTTGGGGAGTAACCTCGTAGTCTTCTTGATTGCCTTTTGTTTCTTCTTCTTGTTGACTGGAGAGATAGAATAGGCCTTTAAATAGGTGCAAGCAGCTCGTGAGAGATTAAAGCTTTGAAGCTGCTTCTTCTACTTACTCCAGCTATCCTACCACTCAAGACCTTGGATGCGGTGCAGGGCGCGCGTAATGTAAATTTGTGGTAATTTGGCAATTTCTTTTGGGAAAAAAAATTTATGTTTGTTGGCCATAAACAAAGATTTCATAGAGCGATTCTATGTAGATAAATGGTTTATTTCTGCTCCATCTTTATTTGCAAACATGTTTCAATTCGACTTGGTACAATTTTTCTTCAAGGACATTCGATAAATATAAAATGATATGGTCCCTAGATCATGGATCGATATGATCCATAGATGATGGATCTATATGATCGAAAAGGCAATCGAAATTCTACAGCTTGGCAAGTAAATTAGAGTGACGGCTACTGATATCTTGGAAATTGATGCAATTGGAGAGTGCTGCTGCAAGTCTCTTTATGTCATATGTTGTGTGTGCTGCAGTAAGAGTCACTCGCAATCTGACAATGAAAACGAGAAGAAAAAGGATAGATCAAAAGCAAAAAGATTACAAAGTGCACAATGGTACAATTGTATTGCTAGACTAGGCTATTCCAGGCTAAACAACTAGATGCAGGAAAATCAGATAAACATGCCTAGGTAAGGGTAGTAAGGAAAGGGCGAACCAACCTGCATGAATCAGGACTGACTCCTGGAGGTCTGATTGGAGTCACGTAGAAACCAGACTTCACCATATACCTATTCCATGGCAATTGACACTGTCAGATGAATTTGTTCGGTGGATGAAACATAGTCAAAGACAGAGAAGGGGAGACAGCACAAACCGGCTAGCTTGGACAGCTTTCTCTTCAGTTCGGACAACAATTGATATTATGTGACTTGTAATGGGGATTCCAGTAAGAGCATGGAACTCTCGCATCCTCTCCTGAATTGCCTTTCTGCGCCATGTTTCTTTTCTCGCTACAATAACAGCAGCTGCAAAGTCGACATTGTCCGTGACAGAAAGCATTTATAACATGAATGCAAGATTCCTACATCCAAGTACGCACCATCTGTCTACAATACGGTTCAAGTATAGTATTTAGGCGAGTGAATAGTTGCTAACAAGAAGAAAGTGCAGTTTACCATGTAAGGCTGAAGTGAAGGGCACTGGAGCAGTGGTTGAAAATATAAAAGCGCGTCCCCTTGATTGAATGAATTGCTTCCACTTTTTGCTGTTCATGTGGCATTCAGAATCACAAACTGATGAAACATAATGTTATATGCTCCTAATCCTATACAGTGGACAGTACCATTGGATTCTTTGTTTAATTCCTTTTTTGGGAGACCTATTTGAAGGTATTTGAAGTTACCTGCAGGCTATGAATCCACCAAGAGTAGCTGCTGCCTTACTCAGAGAACCAGTGTATATGTCGACATCTGTTTCACAGTTGAATTTCTCAGCCACTCCTCCACCGTTTTCTCCACATACAAATGTTGCATGAGCCTGAAACATTGAAGAGATGGTATCTTGGTCTGTATCAGGCTCGACTAGAAATGCATAGTAAAAGAATCTAACAGGGATTTATTTAAGAATCTCGTTTTCAGACTTTTTTTCTATTTTAAAGTTTGATTCTTCGGCTATCCGGTCCATAGGTAATTGATCTTTGCCTACAAGGACAGACATGAAGAAGCAGCAACTTTTATCATCTGTAAAAACATAGTGGACTTACATCATCGATCACAAGCAAAAATCCATGCTTTTTGCGAAGCTCAGCCAACTCTAGCATTGGTGCAAAGTCTCCATCCATACTAAACAAGCTGCAAAAGACAGAATTCAGGTCCTGGCGATCAGTTTCAGAATCCTCAATCAGTAGATTTAATCTTCTCAGCTTCAAAAAACAGAAAACGTGAATGTAGTGGCTATTGAAAGTAGCAATTCAGTAATCAACATGACAAACCTATCTGTCACCACAACTTTTTTCTTCATTTTGCAGCTTGTTCTGTAAAAGACCAAAACTCATTGCTATGTATAATATGCGTAAACCCTTGTCAAAATAAATCCAAAACAATAATGGTATTGAATTCTAAATGTAAAATGAACCTACAAGAGTTCGTTAAGATGAGACATGTCGCAGTGTCTATATACAAAAAGTTCCACACCTCCACGTCGTCCAGCAAGATAAATTCCTTCAATTATTGACAAATGGTTAAGTGCATCAGAAAATATGGCAATTTTTTCCTCCTTAGACGGCTTCTTCCCTGCAGCCAATAGAGGAGCAATGCTTCCAATCGCTACCATTAGGGCTGTATTAGCTGCATACCCTGTAGGACAAAGAAGACAGTCCTGGGAGCATGAATTGGAAACAAGGATGGATCAGTTAATTTCCAGTCTAAAATATAAGAATTGACTATGCAAATGTCAAGGGTGAACTCACAATATATCTTCAATCCAATAAAATACTAACCCTTTTGATAAATTATGCTGTTATTTTACTAAAATCAAAGCAAGCAGCAGACATCACTGAACTAAGGATAATAAACTCAGGGCGCTCTATTTATACGGTGCAAATTTTTTTTCTTTTTTTGACTTGAGGGAATGGGATTTTTTTTTTTTTATATAAAGGGGGGAAATATTAAATAACCAATTTATTTTTTAAACAGTGAGATCATGATGAGTGAAATGCTCGAGTATTTACACGTGCAAAAAGTTTATTACCTCTTTCTTCAACAAGTCCGCCAAGCTAGATTCCAAAGATCTGTGGTAATTGGTGTATCCACAAATCAACGCAGATCCCCTAGGGCCCATTCCATGTTCCGTAGCAGCCTGATTTAAAGTTGAAAAATCTCTTAGAGAGAAATTCCAGATCAGATCATATAATCTGCTTACTATGAAGACGGCGTTTCATTATTTCAATTCCTTGGGAAGTAACCAATTATGACGAATACCTTAGCAGTAGCTTTTGCTATTGTTGGATGCGAACTCAAGCCTAAGAAATCATTACCACAGAATAGAACTAGCTTCTTCAATTTCTGTTGGTTTGCATTGTCTTTATCAACAGGTAAATCATCTCTCCGCAAGACTTCATTATCTCCTATAGGATTACAACCAAAAGCCAATTTTGATATATCATTGTTGGAATATTAACGTAAGTATACGTCTGCTTGAGAGGAAATAATGAGGGGCACGTGGGAAAATAAAGTACCCTGTTAGAATTTCAAATCGAGAATAAACAAACAAATGACTTATAAATGGTAGTACGTAGACTATGACCCTAAGGTATATATTTGGGATTTTACATAATGAAATGATCAGCTCGGTTCAGCTTCAAGTGAGGTGGTGACTCCCTTCGATCTTCATTACTGACCATGACTAAGAAGCAAAACTAAATTGGACTCCGGTTTGCAATTAGTAATTAGGAAGAAAGAAAAGAATAACAACATAAAGGTGCGTGTATGATGACTCAAAAGCCTTAAATGTGGTCGGAAGACCATTGCCTTTCCTAGCAACCATGCACTATTAACTTTGTGAAGAAAAATGCGCCTACCACGAAGCCACTGCTGGAAGAAAGACTCTGAGATGGAGACTTCAACAGTGGACCGATCCCATGGTTGCAGTTCATTGAATACCTCGTATTCTTCATCGTCTCTCTTTTCTGTTGCTTGTTTTTTTGAGAGCTGAATGGGCCTTATAGGCCGAAGCAACTTGAGAGATTCAACCTTTAAAAGTGCTTCTTCTACCCAGAAATCCCATGAGCTCTGCTCCATTTCCACTACAAGAAGGTAACTAATTGCTTTGTGCCTCTGGGAGAGTGGTTCTGCTCAGGTCGGTCTGGTTCATGGAGACAACCTTTTATCCTATCTCAGCCACTGACTTGCTAGTAGCTTAGATTCTTTGTGGATAATAATTGATACAATAATTTCTACTAGAGGGGAGAGAAAAAAAAATTCACATATATAATTTTAAGATATTTTGGGTACACAATAAGACTTTAACTGTTTAACATAACATTTGAACAACTATTGTCTCTGTTTCTTAGACTTTTGTAGAGGAATATATTTTCCTTTATTTCACAATTGAAAGTTGAATGTTCAATTTCATAATATTTTTATCAAACAAAATCAATTTTCATTATTATTTATTATAAATTTTGAAAAGTTCTAAATTTAAAATTTTTCATTCCCGAGATATTATAAAAAAAAATTATTATCAAAATCAATTAAATTTTACAAAAAAGGAAAGTGGCTACATGATAAAAAGGAGAAAAATGAGTACTGAACATGGATATTAATGTGAGTCTTTATCATTAGCTGTTTCTGTAGGCCTGGGTGTATATCAAAAACTGACAGCACTCATCATGCAGTTAGTGGACAAGCAAGTTATGAATAGATAAGATCTTGTCTCTTTCTTACATTATCTTACCCTTGTGTGGGACAACACAAGTAATGGCACATGCCTCAATTCACATGTGATGCCCCAGTACTTTTACAGGCCCACTATACATGTTTAATGTGTCACCAACTCTGCTGTATTAACTATTTAAGCTTTAGACAATTGATGGTCCAGAGAGTTTACAGGGTATTTTTGACTAAACATTTCTGGTCGAATTTTATTTAGTAAAGATGGAGAAAATGGAAAAGGGACGGGTGGATATGTCTAGGGATGTCAATGGACAAGATATTTATTATTTTTGAAATGTTGTAATCTAAATCTTATCATTTGATAGGTTACTCGAATCTTATAAATATTCGATTAATTTTTTTATTTACTACTCAATTTGCATCCGAATATCTTAAATACTACATGTTAAATATCTGTACATGTTAATTATTCGATTAAAATAAATTTAAAATAAATTTTATACATACTATTAATAAAAATTAAATTAATAAATTAAAATTAATTCATAAAAAATAAATTAAAGTTTAAAATCATATTTAAAACAACTAATGAATTTTAATAAGTATTTCGTTAATTATAAAAGTTTATAATAAAAAGTAATATTATATATAATTAAAATTTAATAGTTAAAAATTATTATTTATAATCATGTTTAAATAAAAAATATTCTAAAATAATTAATCAAATACAATTATAAGGTAATTTAGTCTTACTTAATTAGATCAAGTAATATAATAAAACCTGATTACAAGATATATATCCATCACATCTTTAGACATGACTTACATCTTAGTAGAAGGTTTGGCGAAGGACAGGGCTAACAACTCTTTCCATGAAGTTATATATGATGCAGCCAAGTTTGGCAAATAGTTTTGAGTTAAAGGAGTCCAATTGGTAGAAGATCAAGGTACCATAGTTGACTTTGTTCCCATCAATGAGTCAAAGATTGGGATGCCTCTCCAGATTGGCTACGTATCAACATCTCAGGTCCAGAACAATTTAGAGATAGTAGATCCTAGCCGCCAACCGGAACCGCCAAGGTGATAGTAATGGGTTGATACCCCCATCAGTCTACGCCTTCTTTGGCCCTTGCCCAGTTGCCCTTCCCATCATCCGTACCAATCACCCCCTTAATTGTTGGTCGTGGTGTTGCAGCCATAAGCCATGTGCTTTGTTGCTGCTTTGTTACCCAATCCTTGCGTAGGTTTAAAAGCCCCGCTACTCATGCAAGAAATATACTCACAAACGCGTTGTAGGGTGGCAATGTCAGTAAACTGAACTTCTTAAACGCAACCAACAACCGCAATCTCAGACGCATTTGTTGATCCGCACATTTGAATTGAAGGTAACCTTGTTTCGCATTGTCTTCACGTCCAAGGCAGCCTTTGGACCCCAACTACAAAGCTAGATGGCGCTCAAGCTGTTATGCTAATGCTAAAACTAATCTTTCACCCTGGTAAAACTAAGGGAGGATACTTTCAATTTTGATATCTAAGGCTTCGGATCACTCCTTGCAAGGGCTCCCTATCTATCAGCTCTTTTCAATTTTGATCAGAAACTTATCTGTGATCACTACTTGTCAGATTTCGGCAATAACTATTGCTTTCATTGCAGAAACAAGAGAGGAGCTACTTGCCTTCATTCTATGATCGCTGCAGTTGTCTTATAACTGATTTCAATGCTATTTTTCATTTATGTTGCAATTGCAATACCAAATGTGCAGATCCGCTAGCACTTTTCAAATAGGAGATGCCTTTTTGTCATAAATTGGGTGGATTGTGACTCGATATGCAACTTTAAAGATAGCGGAGACTTGGTTTTATAGATCTCCGGCTGAAAAACGTAGTTCTACTAAATAAATAGATTTGGAGATATAGTGGAGAGAGTGAGTGTCTTCGGAGAGAAGTCATCATCACTAAAACTATGGGGATAATTTGAGCCTTGTTGCTTCTAACTTGGGGGAACATTATTTGTCCACTAACCTCTTCAGGGAATTTTTCTACTTTGTTGTGTGCTGGTATGAGATACTTAATTGGAAATGACACCAACTTTAATTTTTGGGATGACAAGTGGATTGAAGGCATTACCCTTCGTATTGCCTTTCCTCGGATATTTGCCTTCGCCATCAACAAATCCGGCAAAGTTTGTGAATTTGGATTGAAGGTGAACGGTGTGTGGCAATGGCAAGTGGACCATCGGATAAGAGTTTTTGATTGGGAAACTGATTCTTGGGAACTATTTAATGACTGCCTCAACAGCATTGTCCTTAACTAGGAGATGAATGACAAGTTGATATGGAAATTCACACTAAAGGGAAGCTATTCACCAAATTCCTTCTATAGATTGGCCTTACAAAATAATGAGGCATCTATTGATCTTTGGTGAAGCATGTGGGCCAGGTTCGCTCCTCTCAAAGTATAGTTGTTCGTATGGCAAGTGATCAAATGAAGAGTGGTGGTCAAAGAGGAACTCGTCAAGAGGAATTTCATGCTAAGGGATTTGGCTTTATGCATGCTGTGCAACATGGAAGCTGAATCGGTAAGTCACCTCTTCTTCACTTGTACGAAATCATGGAAAGTTTGGTATTCATGATTTGAAGAGGGGGGAATTAAAGGATGTATGCCGAAAGAACCAACTGATTTTTTTTATGGCTTGGAATGCTTGTCACGTTGAAGTTAATAGGAAGAAAATTTAGAGAATGTCTTTTTTAACTATCATTTGGTCAATTTGGCTTTTTAGAAATGAAATGGTATTTGATGGGATAGGTTGGGACTTACTGAAAATACTGGACATCATTAGGACTAGGGTGGCTTGGTGGGCAAAATATAAATGGCCTAATGAGAATCCTACTATTCCTGATATTTTTAGTTCCCCATTGACAAATTTGGCTGCTGATAGGAGAAAAGTTCCTAAAACATTGGTTAAATGGAAATTGCCGGCCAGCAAGATGGTTCAAGTTCAACACGGATGGAGCTCTACTAGAGGATGCCTGGGTTATTTAGGAATTGGAGGATATTGAGAGAGGCATTAGTGATCTTTGTAGCTTCTGCTTGGGTGTCTTCAGGTGGCGTTATCATCAAATGTGACTCCAAAAACGTCGTTACTTGAATTGATAAACCGGATTCCTCACCCTGGAATTTGAGGCAATTGATCTTAAAAATCAAAGCGCTTCGAGAAAAACCTCTTGGTTGGCAGATTAGAAACATCCCAAGGTCAGGAAATGATAGAGCTGACAATCTAACCAAGTTGAGTGTGGATAGATCCAACGATCTATTGTGCATTTATCCTTAACTTCGTAACGCCATGGTGACATGAAATGGGAGGTCAAGAGGAATTTCGTCCCTTGACCGGTTCTAGGAGAAGTAAGAACAAGAAAGAGGCCGCAGGTCACGTTTCTTACTCTTACATGTTCTTTTTTGCGATGGTGGCTGTGGCTTATTGATTTGAGTCTGTTGATTCCCTTGTTGAGATTTCTTTTGCTGTTCTGAGATGATTGTTTGAGTCTGATAGCAGGGTGGGGGCTTCATGTACTCTGTATAGTTTAACAGGGTATGGTCATGGCTATTTTTTTGTAAGCCATTCTAAGACAGTAATTGACTGGAGGAATAACAGTTGATAATTGTTTGATTTTGTAAGTAATAGTTCTATATAATGAAATGATCCACTTAATTTTCAAGAAAAAAAAATTAGCCATGGTAAGTTGGTCTGAAGCTGGCAAACAGCACTCGCAAGAAAGAAAGCAGAGCAACCAGTCAATAGAGTGATAATTTAAAAATTCCTCTGTTACAATCTATGAAATTTGGGATCTGCAGTTTTTTCTTTTAATTCAAGAATTGTTTGCTCCCAGCAGTAGAAAAACTGAGAAGAAGGAATTTATGGGTCTAATGCATTTGGCTGCATAACATGTAACACTGGCACCACTATCTGGGATCTTCAGTTTGACATGTTTAAGCTCTAGATTTTGAAACCTAGCAGTCAAAAGAGTGATAATGTAAAAAATTTCTTTGTTACAATCTATGAAATTTGGGATCTGCAATTTCTTTCTTTAATTCAAGAATTTATTTGCTCCCAGGAGTTTAAAAACTGAGAAGAAATTTTTAAGTCTAATGCATAACATATAACAGCAGCACCTTTATTTGGGATTTTCAGTTTGACATGGTTAGGTAGTCAACACCTCCTTCACAAGAATTTAAGCTCAAAAAAGCTTATGCATTGATAGAATTTGTCAAGTTACTCATGACCAGCAGATTGCCATCATTCCTGCCTGCTGCTGCCTATTTGCTTGCATATGAACAAAGCCAAGCCACTCTTTTATGACCTTCTGCTCATTTTAAAAATCCCACATTGTTTTCTTTAAGGAATAGCCAAGCTGTTATGTTGACCTTCACATTAACTTCAGTCAACTCTTAAAAGGTCCCTGCATTTGGCCCATGGGTTCTAATTGACAACTGTGAGTTTGTCCTAATCCTAGTTGACCTTAAGATACATACAAAACTAGTATATATAAATTGAGGCCTTTTATAATTTATAACAGGGTTGTCTACCCCAATACTTTAATCATTTGTGGCTAAATTTGTACGCATGTATTTCTGTTGATCTGAAGTCCCTTTTCTTCAACAGTTGTCAAGTTTTTTTAGTAAATTAGAATAGTAATATTAGAATCTTTTTTTCTTCCTACTTGATTTGACTTCTCTGGTTTCCTTCCTTCAGAAAGATGGTTATATGGGCTCTCTTCAAAATTATCAGACGCAGGGATGGGATCATTTGCCAAGGACTAAAAAAGATTTCATCAAGAAAAGCCCTGATGGAAAAAAATAGAATAGAAAGACTTTTGATTTCCTTTTGGATTAGGGACTTGGCCTATATAAATCTGCTAAATACACAGGACTATAAGTTTTAGGTACAAATGATATTAGCAAAGCCAAGGGAGTGAGAAGATTTGAACTTTCGACCTTTAGCTTTTAATCAAGGGTTGATTAACATTGGATAGACCAAGGTTAGGTTATTCCTATATATCAAACAATTATGGTGTCAAGTAGGACCTAGAATCTAATTGAATATTATAAATTCGTACATCTGTCATGTGCATTTGAATGTCAATTTCTTTCTCTCCAGCCTGCATATCTCTAGGCAACTAGCTATATATAAGAGTAAGACCTCAAGCCAACTGAACAAACTATTTCATTTTCCATATGTACAGATAAAATAATGCCTGAAACCAAGACTTCTGTAGAACTTCCTGTATTTGACCTCTCCCAGCCCTTGAGTCCATCCTCCCTCTCCTCCCTCACTCTAGCCTGCAGAGAATGGGGCTTCTTCCGCATAACCAATCATGGAGTCTCCAAAGATCTTTACAGGAAGCTGTACTCCCTCTCAAACCATCTCTTTAGTCTCCCTGATGAGTCCAAACTCAAGCTCGGTCCAACTTCATCCTTAAAAACCTACACCCCTCATTTCATTGCTTCCCCTTTCTTTGAGAGTCTTCGAGTGTCCGGACCGGACTTCTTTGCTTCTGCACAAAGTTCGGTGGATGTTCTCTTCGAACAGCCAAATTCAGAGTTCAGGTAAAAACAACATCAACTCTATTGCAATAGTATTTCTTTTAATCACTAGGTGGTAACAACATGAATTTATGTGTACCATGCATATATGGCTTTTTGTAGAAACAGAAAGTTTTTAGATTACATACTAGGACTGATACAAATGTGCTTCTCGTTTATCATTGAGGCAAGAGCTGTAACTTATAAGTGACAGAATGATATTCACTAGTTATTTTGTTTTAATGTGATTATATAAGTGATCCAGTTCTACAACTTAATATGTTTTTTCTTTTTTTGGCTTGTTCTGTTGCTAGTGAGGTATTGAAAGAATACGGGAGCTTGATGACCAAGCTATCAAAGGAGATAGTAAAAGCTATACTGAAAAGCTTGGGAGAAGATTTGGAAAAGAAATCTTTTGAGTCTGAATTCGGCAACTGTCATGGTTATTTGAGAATAAACAACTACACTCCCCCGAAGAGCATGAAAGAAGAAGAAGTAGATGGGCTAGGCATGCACACAGACATGAGCTGTGTAACAATTGTTTATCAAGATGAAATTGGGGGACTCCAAGTGAGATCAAAGGAAGGAAAGTGGATGGACATAAACCCTTGTGAAGACACACTTGTTGTGAATATTGGTGACCTGATGCACGCATGGAGCAATGGGAAGTTAAGTTCATCAGAACACAGAGTTGTTTTAAAGAGAATAGTGAATCGGTTTTCTTTGGCCTTCTTTTGGTGCTTTGAAGATGAAAAAGTGATATTTGCCCCTAATGAAGTTGTGGGAGAAGACAACTTGAGGATCTATAAGCCATTTGTTTGTGCAGATTATTTGAAATTTAGACAAAGCAGTGAAAAGGGGAGGTTTGACAAGGTTGGGTTCACCGTGAAAGACTTTGCAGGAACGTGACAGTTCGTAAAAATTGATTATATTAAACAAGTGAATGCATTGTTGAAAAGCAAAGACACGTTGAGAATAAAGAATAGCATTTTGAGGTTGGAAGTACCTGCTTGCATTTACCTTTTCTTTTTATGAAATTGGGTTTGTTTTTATTTCTTTATTTCAAAGTATCAATCCATATATATGTAACTGCACAGAATATGGTGGCTAATTGATTGATGAGGTTCTTTCCCAGTTAATTACCTCTTGTTAGAAAGAAACCTTGTCATACAAGTATCTTTCTTTATATGCAGAAATACGAATTAAACATGTGCCTGAAGTAACTATGGAAGTGATGGAAAAATGATTAATTTTGTCATCGGTAAATATATAACTTAACAGAATAGTGCAGAAACTTTACTACTCTGGCTTATTTGGCAACCCAGCTAATTGCTTAAACATGAATATAGGCCATAAAAAACGTGCAAATCTTATTATAAAAGGCAGAATGAATGGCTCCAAGGCTAAGCTTCCGAGTTGTCAATCACCAAGTTGTTATTTGTTATGTATATAAATTAGTACAAGGCAACAACCGGAAAACTTGAAGGCACAATTCTATATTAACAACATTATGCTCATGAGAAACCGAAAAGGAAGAGAAAAAAAAAAAAACGAGCTTTTAGCAATGATATTTGCAAACATGCTAGGCCACAACACGAATCCTACTTAATGATTATTCCGTAGCCAAAGAATCAAATGTTAAATAATTCATCGGGACATGGACAGCTACCCAAATGGTGTTAACCCTCACAGAGGTCAAATTACACCTCAATTTTCCTGTCAGCCTTGGAGCAAACTGTGGCATTATTAATAGGTTTAAATCCAATGTTGCAGGGCATGTTCAATGTGGGAAAGCTATTAAAAAACGTAGTCTGGTTTTGACAGACTGCTTCTACTGTTGGATTAGGAAAAGCGAAATCTCAATTCTTTAAGTTGAGGTTGCTGATTGATCTGGATTGGCTTCGTATACAAAGGGTCTTACAGAGCTTTGCGTATGAGCTCTGGGGCATGTTCATCTGTTGCTGTAGTGAGCCATTTGGGCTTTGTTTAAGTAGTGAAGATGTAATTGGGTTGGATAAAAATCCTAGTTCAATTGGCATTTGCTATACCCATGTTGGAGGTTGAAATCACTTTGTATTCTTTTTTCTATTAATTCGTAATAAAAGCCACAAATTATTTTTCTGCTTTTATCTTTTTAAATAAATTAAAACTAATGCATATTATATAGGAAACATATACATTAAAAAATCACTTGCATGATAAAGAGTAGAACAAAGTTTAATTTTGAAAAGAATTAAAATATTGTACATCATTTATATTTAGAATCTTAATACTTCCTGCTGTGTATAGGACTTGACCCTAACTCAACCTAGGGAGTACTATTTTCTCATCGGTGACAGAAGCATAGGTAATTTTCTTTTTCTTGTCAGTAGCCTGTCTAGCTAGTTAAATTTTGTCCTTCGTGTGAACGATTTCTTTCGGTGAGACAATAAACTTAGTTAATTTTTCTGTTAAAATATCTTTTCCATTAACAGGTTCCTGGAAGAATAAAAAGATGGGCAAACAGAGAAGTAAACAGCTGAAGAAGACTAAGGGCGTAAACAAGACGAGCTTTGATGAATTAGCCGATGACCTGAAAGAAGACGTCTTCCGTAGATTAGACATAAAAGATCGCGGAAAATTTAAGTGCGTTTCCAAAGAATGGCGCCGTTTGATCACTGCCGCTTGCTCTCCCATATATTCTGGATTCCTATATAAGAATGCAAATATGAATAGACCACTTGCAGAAGTCCAACACTTGTCTTACCAACCTTGGTCAGGGGATCCTTTATCAGGGAAACTCCGTTTCCATGCTTCTTTCGCTTTTGAAGAGAGTTTGCCTTTCAAATTGAGCAGTGGTTTGCAAGAAAGTTGCAATGGCTTGCTTTTGCTGTGCCATTGTCACAAATCGGAAGTTCGATCCATTGTCAAGGAATCGGAGGTTGGAAAATATAGAGGACGCCTAAGGATGTACAGTTATTATGTGATTAACCCCTTAACCAGACAATATTTTGTAATTTGTAAGCCTAAACCGAACTCTGCTTTATACAATTACGCTGCTTTGGCTTATCATCCGGCTGAATCATCCCACTTCAAAATCGTACGATTTCGTGCTAAAAATTTGGATGTATATTCGTCTGAGACTGGTAAGTGGAGTAGTTCGAGGATTCAGCTAAGAGACGACAATGTCAGCCGAGCTAAATGGGTGAAACAATCTGTTTACCTCAAAGGTGTGATTTATAGATTGTCTATGTCAGGGCATATTTTAAGATTTGTTGTCAACAAGGAAGCTAGAAAGCCTTGGGTGGTTCAAGAAATTGAGATTCCAGGGACGGCTAAGATTAATGAGGCAGCATGTATTGGGTTGAGCAACGACCACATTAAATTTGCAATCAGTGATGGCTCAAGTTTGAAGATTTGGGAGCTTAATCACCAATTCGTTGACTCTAGAGATTATAACCGGTGGTCTTTAAAGTTCAGCTGCCGCAGCCAAGACATCAATAGATCCTTTAAATACCCTACACCGCTTACTTTTCACCCAAATTTAGATGCTATTGTTCTTTGTTTAGTCGATTATGGTAAATTCGCGAGTTTTGGCTGCCTCCATTATAGTGAGGAAATGGCTAAAGCCATGCCATGCCTAATGCAATTACGATGGCGAAACAATCATAAATTCGTATTCCCTTTATTTCAATGCGAAGCTCCTTTTGCAGGCGACACTGCAAAATAAATAGGCTGGAGTAAGGGTATGCCCGCTCTTTGTTTTCTTTCTTTAATTTTGTCGCTATCTTCCGTTTATTTGATTGCTGAATATAATCGTCTTTTCAGTCAAAAGTTGTTAACCTGCCTAGCAATTATCGAGATTTGAGTAGTGATGAGTATGTTAGTACTGGTTTATATTTTTTTTTTATTTTTTTAAAGTGATTTTATTAAAATCTCTCGTCTAATTGATAAAGACTCTTAAGACATTAGAAATCGGATTTGAGTATGAAGCAGACCTTGATGGTTGCTTGAAAGCAAAAGTCCCATTTCAAAGGAGGAAAAAGCTGATTGGAAAAATAAATAGTCATTCGTTATCACACAGAAAGTATTTACAATCAGTTATTTATAACTAGTTATAGGCCTTCGGCTGTAAGATAAAAAAAGCTATTCTAAATCTAACAACTAGTCAAAATTTGGTTACAGTAAGTAGTAAAAGTAATAAAGACTATTTACAGTTGTAACTTAGATTAATTACACATATGCTAATATACCAATTAACACTCTTGAGTGAGTATATTAATAACACTCATCTTGCTGAGTAAATGGTGAAATTGTTGTGGCTGTAGTGCTTTTGTCGATAAGTTTGCAATTTGAGGCACTGGTGTGCATGTAGACTGTTTCAATCTCTCTTGCCATCACTTTGTCTCGAATGTAGTGGCAGTCAATCTTAATGTGTTTGGTTCTCTCTTGCAAAATTGGATTCTTGCATATGTAAAGAGCAGATTTGTTATCACAATGTAGTTTCACTGCACTGTCATGAACAACATCAAAATCTGCTAGCAGATACTTCAACCAAGTGATTTCCCAGCTTGGTGATGCCATAGACTGATATTCTGCCTTTGTTGAGCTGCGTATTACCACTGTTTGTTTCCTAGATTTCCAACTCACTAACGAACTGTCAATGAAAATACAAAAATCAGTTATCAAAATCTATTAATGATGTGAGAAACAGTAAGTATAGCATCTCCTAGGGATGTCAACAGATAGGGTATCTGTTAATTTTGAAATACTCAAACTCTAACCCTATTAAAAATTAAATACCTTAACTCTATTAACTACCCGAATAATATAAAAATTATTACCCTAACATTAACCCTAATACATCTCACTATCCTATAATTATCCTAATCCGTTTAAATATCCGATTAAATAAAAAAATTATTAAAATCTTCTTCATGAGTACCCAATTACCCAATTAACTTTTCTAATCTCATAATTTTCCCTTAGATTTTTATGTTATAAGTTTATATAAATAAAGGTATATATACTGTACTTAATAATTTTATGAGTTATAATTTTTACAATGTTAATACAAAATAAAAAGTAAATATATTTATATTTAAAGTACATATATATACACACACATACATACAAAATATTTGAATATATAAAATAGTAATTATATTCCTCATAAATTAACACAATATATAAACTATATATATTAAAAGCCATTATAAGTTAATTAATAACAATAGTTTCATGAATTAATTTAATTAATTATAAGGATTTGTTCTTAATTTCATGAAATTAAAAAAAAACATTTAGGGTCTAAAACTATTCTAATCTCAAAAGCTTTCTATAAGTATATATATATATATATATATATATTATATGATTANTTCTTCTTCTTAAAATTTGTCATATATAACACGAAAAGATGCTAATCATTATTTTTATAAAAGGAAATAAAAATAATATATTTATATTAAAATTATATATATAATAGTAATTATATCCTTTTATAATATGATATAATATTCAAATTATTTAAACATAATAAACAATCTAATAATTTTTTAATTTAAAAATATATTAATGTCCTTACTATTAATAATTAAAGTAACTATACTTTTCATATATTTGTTAGTTTTTAACAAAAAAATTACTTGTAAAGTTGATAAAAATTGTAAATTTTTAATTTAATTATTAAAATAATAATAAATATTTATTAATAATAATCAAGTTCGGGTAACAGGTACCCAAGGGGTGGTATCCGAACCCGATTTGGGTAGTGAAATCATAACTTGAACCCGTCCCGAACTTGTTTATGAAATACCCTAACTTGGTGTAATTGGGTCAAATACCCACGGGTACTCTATAATAAGGTATCCGTTGACATCCCTAGCATCTCCCCAGAATTTTTTTGATAGACTGGATTGGAATGATAAAGATCTTATTACCACTGACAAAGTTTGGTGTTTTCTTTCAACAACACCATTTTGCTGTGGTGTTTTAACACAAAATAATTGATGCACAACTCTATTTGAAGCATAAAACTTTTTCAAATTAAATTTTGGATCATTATCAGTTGGAATTTGTTTGATAGTACAGTTAAATTGGTTTTTTACTAGATTAAAAAATGTAGATATGATGGTTTAAACATCTGATTTGGCTTGCATAAGGAAAATCCATGTGAACCAACTGAAATCATCAACAAGTGTAAGGATGTAGCGATTTCCAGTAATTGTACAAAGAGTAAAAGGCCTCTAAATATCAACATGTAATAGTTCAAAAATAACAGTAGTATTCTGAATATGTTTTGGAAAAGGCAATTTCTTTTGTTTGGCTAAAGGGCAAAC
This sequence comes from Theobroma cacao, assembly GCF_000208745.1. NCBI lineage: Eukaryota > Viridiplantae > Streptophyta > Magnoliopsida > Malvales > Malvaceae > Theobroma > Theobroma cacao. The sequence continues at coordinate 27,197,925 of NC_030852.1, forward strand.
ATCACAATAAAACTCATCATTATAAGTAATCTCAGGAAAAAGTTTATGTAACAACTTTATTTTATCAATTGGAAAATGGCCAAAGTCTACAATGCCCAAGATTGAAATGTTTGGAAACCTTAGAACAAGAATTCACAAAGACACCAGATGGAATTTTCACAAGTTTATCAAGACTATATTTGTCAAAAGATTGTGCATCTTGATTATCTTGCATGAAGTATAACCCTGATAAGACCTTAGCAACCCCAATCATAGTCGATGATCTTAGGTCCTGAATTACACAACAAGAATCAATAAAGAATAGGAAATGATCCTTTGATTTTGTGAACTGATTTACAGATACAAGATTAAATTTGAATGAATGCACATATAGGACATTATACAAGGTCAATGTAGAAGTTAATTTGACTATACCAATATGTGTTACTGCTGCTCTAGCATTGTTTGGAAGGTGGACATAACAATATGTCACAAGCTTAATGAATGTGAATCTGTCAAGTGAGCATGCTACATGATCGGATGCACCAGTGTCCATTATCCAAGAATCATGTTTTATCATGTTATTATATGCATGATATGGCATGGTCATATGAGTATATGATGTGCATAAGCAAAAATGATCAAAGATTATACCAGCTAAGGCAGAGGTCACACTAAGGAAGGTTTGGTTTGCTGTGTGTTTGAAGTAATGCCACCATCAACATCTGACTCATTCTCATTGATGAGAGTTAGTAGTTTCTGAATTTGTGCTTTAGTAAATGATATTTGAGAAAAAGAGTTGTTTCCTGAATCCTCGTCCTATTCGATCTGGGTAGATTCAACAATAGAAACACTATTCATTGAAGAATTTTTAAGCATTCCTGAACTGCTCCTCCTACCATTCTGCTTCCCTTTAGTGAACTTGAAATCATCTAGAAAGCCAATTAGCCTGTAACATTTCTCCTTCAAATGTCTTTTCTTCCCACAATGGCTACACAACATCTCTGATTTTATCTTCTTCTTGTTGCCAGCAATAACCATCATGGCTGAGGACTCTAATGTAGGTTGTGATAGAATCAGTAACTTTCTCTGAGTCTCCTCTTGTAGGACTATGTTGTATGCCTTATCAATCAAGGGAATGGCTTCATCATAATGATATGAGATAGCAAAGCTAAAAACGATCCATTCAGGCCATTAAGAAACCTAAACACCATATCTCTCTATTGTTGATCTAAGTATTTCTTAAAGCACCCTTGGCTACATTTGCCATAATCACAATGAGACAGTGGTCGATAATTTTTTAGCTCTTGCCATATACTTTTCAGTTTAAAGAAATATGCGTCCGTCCACTGATCTTGTCCCTTGAGAAACATTGTCTAGAGTGAATTGCAAATTGCATATACAAGCATCATCTAATTGTGAAAAACTCTACTTTATATCTATAAATATATATATATATATATATATATATATATATATANTTATAATATATATATATATATATATATATATATATATATATAAAGTTTTATACCTATAATAACAAAAAAAATTAAAAATTAAGAAGTGATGGTCGTCACCACACGTCACCCCCTTAGTTCTGCCCCTGGCAGCTTCTCCTATCTTGACACATTGTTGTAACCATGGCAGCTAAAGCCCGAACGGCGGCACAGCTCTCAAAACCTTCTGCTGCCAGTACTTGCTTATCGTTGATGCAAAATCAAACTGTTTCTTTTTTTTTTTTCACTTTTAATGAAACAAATTGTTGAGTTGCACAGAGTCATGATGGGAAATACTTTCTCTTCCCAATATATGAACAGAACCTTGAAGTCATCCTTTCGGCGCTTGAGTCCTCACCGTAAAACATCACATATATGCATGGTTGGAGATGGCATGACCAATTTCTTATATTTTATTTGTTTCTAGAGTGGAGATTGAAATTCCAATTTGATTTGATTCGCTTTTCGATTTATAAAATAAAAATCATAATTATCAGAACCAAACCGAATCAAATTTCAACTTTTATTAATTTCTATATTACTTTTTATATATTTCAAAATATAAATTTAATTTTTTAAAATGTAAGTAAATAAATTAAAAATAATATTCAAAAAGATCTTTAAATTTTAAAAAAAATCAAGAAACTTGTTTTCGAGGTTGTATTCTGTGACTGGTAATGCGCTGTGGGTGATCAGACCTTCCGTGTTCTGCAGGTGCTCTGGATCCATAGTTTGGAGACTTGTTGCAGGCTCTTTGTCTGAAATTTTTGGGATATTGCTGGTTGCTGGGTTTGAATTACTATGTGGTCATCATCGATGGATATTATGACTGCACCTGTTGGGATGCTTTCTGTCTCTGATACTTTTCGTTGTTGATATTGTACAGGGGTCCTTTTCTTGCTTCTATTTTGTTCATGCTCACAGCAGTTGCTTGCTTGTGCTCTGCTCTGCTTTTCTTTTTTCAGTGACTGACCTCTTAGGTTGTGCTTACCTCCGAGGATGTGTTCATGTTTTCGCCGGGCTACCTTTGGGGTTGAGACGCTGCTGCTTTTGTAATCGAGGGGAAGTCCTTCCTCAGCTGATGATGCATACCGTGAATTGTAAATAAAATTTGCATCAAGAAACTAAATTGTTGGAATTCAATTAGAGCCAAGTCTATTTTAATGCCTATTCATTTCAATTTCAGTTTCGATTTTTAAGTTAACTTTTTTTCAAAATCAAATCAAATCCAACCATATGCAACCCTTAAGAGAAAGAAGGAAAAGAGGGAGAAACAAATGAGAAGAAAATGCACCAAATCATGTACAAAACCTCAAATACAAACAAACGAGAGTTTCCATGATTTCAAGATTTTACAAGAATTTAATTTATTCCCCGTCCTATTCAAATTAAGATGTTGTGAAATATAGGTAAAGCCTTTGCCTAATCTTAAAATAACAAATTAGCTAATTAATTAGAACAGAAAAAGACCACCTTTTTCATCAGGTAATTAATTAGCCACGCATTGAACCAAACCTGAATAAATATATAATTAAATTAGAAAACAAATTAACTTGCTTTCGCAGATTATGTAGAAACATATTAAACTATTGAGCTAAAATTCTATCAAGATCGCCGGTAAAACCAAACTATTGCAAGCCCAATTAAAACATACCTCGACGTCAGATTTATTTACCTTTTGAAATAAGTTAGAATACACTTGATTCGTTTTAATTTATTCCCTCTTTACACGTTTGTTTAGTACTTTCTTCCCTCTGATTAAACTGCTTTGCTTTATTCTTCATCCTGTTCTATCTTTCACCTTGATACTTACGGGATTTATGAATGAAATTTCTCGAATGATTTTAGTTTTTGCTGTAAGATGAGAAGGAATTGATTCAAAACATGCAAAAAAACAATACTTTGTCCATTGGGATTTTAGTGTAAAATTTAATTTGTTAAAGGAAGGTGGAAATCATGAAGAGTTTCACTTGGAGAAGAGAAGACGTAACTTGTTTTCCAAAGTAAAAAATTTTCATGTATCGTGTTATAATTGGGGAGAGTTTTTTAACAACAAAAATCCCTATTGTGCCTTCTTTGATGCCCCTTTTATATTATTACGTCATCTACCTAATATATATATTTTTAATATTATATATTTAGATAAAAAAAAATACTACTGTTAGGATAATGAAGAGCTGAAAACGTTATCTCTCTTTTGCACCTCAAACTTCAACTTTTTCGCCACTCCTCTAATTTGCCTTTGCAACTTAATTTTCCTTTTTTGATTGTCAGCTTTTTCTTTTTATTCTTCTTGTTCACTAGTTTTAGTGTCAATCTTTGTTTTTTTCTCTTTACTTTTTGCTCTAATTTTTTTCAATTTTTCTTTCACCTTTTTTGCGTGTAAGCTGTTCATCTCATATGTAATGAGAGAGAATCGTATATGCTAGAGAAGAGGGACGCTATCCAAGTTTTTATTTTCCAAGCGCCCCAAGTCACACGATGGTTGCATCACCTTGCAGAAAATTACTACGAATTAAGATGACGTTTGATATTTTATAATAAAATATAATTACAGATAATATGATTATAAATAATATGATTGTAAATAACATGATTATAAAAAAAATAATATTACAGTATTTAATATATAAATAAATTAATAATTATAATATAAAAAAGATAACATTGTAACATTTAATTTATAAGTATTTTATTAAAAATATAATATTAATTTTTAAAATTATTTTTATTTATTAAAATATAAGTTTAATATATTTTTATTTTTTATTGTTAATTTTTATCTAATATTATCTCTTAAATATATTTTTAATGTCATATTTTTATTTTTATTTTTTATTATCATTTTTTATATTATATATTTTATTTTAATTTCTTTACCTATAATACATAAATTTTAATTTCTTATATTTTATTTTATTTTAATTTCTAATTCTTATATTATATATTTTATTTTAATATTTTTTATTTTAATTATGGTATTATGAAATATTTTTAAGAAAGTAATAAAATTGAAGGGTAAAAATATTTTTAATAATATTACAGAGTATAATATAATGTGATTGCATTGGTTTTGAACTGCAATCACATTACATCATTTGGCTGTAACGTGATTGCATTGCAATCTTACATTACAATGATATGTTACAAAATAAACACTGTAATGTAATTTAATTGGACACATTGCAGAGAATATACTCTCATTTCTCTCATACCAAACACTATCTAAAGCTTTTCTAACCAAAAATTAGGAATAACACTTCGTTAAATCAGGTACAGTAAATAATCTTTTAAATTAGTTTTATGATTTAAAATGATTGATCCTAGTTCAAGTCTTGAATTCTTCAGATAGTGGTAACCCGTCAAGGATTTGTTAGTGGAGACATTCAAAATATACTCTGTACAATTTGGGTTGTAAATTAATCTTTATCATTGATTTTGCAAATACGTAAGACATCTATCTAATTAAAAGCCCAATTTGAAAGGGTTAGAATTCATATAGGCAAGCTGTAATTAAGTTGAGTTGAATCCACCAAGTAAAATATATGAACACAAACCCAAAACATGAGATTAATGGGTGGTTATCTCTATCAGTGGACACATCGGTGTTGTTAAGGTGCATGTAAGACTTAGATTAATGGGTGTAATGCCTACAACATGGACAGATTTAGGCTGACTCTATGTATCAGCATCTTGTGTGTAGGTGTTATAGGGAATCCTGTAGTTAAGTAAGGACAATGAGTGATTTTTTAAGGGACTAGTAGTGCGGGGTTTGGTTTGTAACAGAGGTGGTGATGAGGCACTAGAACACGCGGAAGGCAATAAAGAGATGAGAAACTGTCCTCACCTAGAAGGGAGAAAATTTTCTCGTCTTATTTGCTAATATCAATAGAATCTACTGATTTTTAGCCCGCAGTGGGCGAGGGTACATATTTTGCCATTTTTCTTTTTGTCTGGCGTCATCTGGATGCTTTGTACAGCCTCCCGAGAGGCCATCTGACAACCACTAGGCCTTTTTAACACAAGCATAGCTAATGCCTTTAAAAAGAAAAAATCTTCTGATTTATCAAAAAAAAAATAAAGAATTGAAGAACACGTGAACAAGGTGAGCGTTAAATATTTGCCGACAAAGTTTCCGAAGTCCCAGCCCAGGTGCAATCCAAAACGAGGAGTGGTCCAGTGGCATGTTCTTGCGCTGTAAATGACTACCAACACTAATTTGCATGTTATATCTTCCACATATTTCAAACCACTTCCACCAAATGAAAATTCTTAGGGCAGAAACAGATAACGAGTGCGTGGTATATGTGCAAGCCTCCAAGCTGAGGTTTTGGAATTTGTAGCAGGAAAAAGCGAAATTTATTCATCCTTCATCATAAAATGTCATAGATCAACTTGTCAACTTGTCAAAAAATTATATATCTCATAGATAAATAAATTATTAGGTGAAAAAAATAAAATATTAAATTTTTAATAAAAGAACAACGCATAACTAAAAAGGAAATTGTATTCCTTTAAAGAACATCCCACCATTAGAATTTAAGATTTTAAGATTTTAAATTCAAACTCTAAGACAAGAAAATTGAAATATATGAAAAAGAAAAAGTTTGTCTCCCCTTCTTAATGGTTTAAAATCATAAATATTAAAAAAAACTGCTCAAATTAAAATGTAATTTTTTTCCCATCTTATATGTTTAAAGAAAATTGGTGACAAAAGTTATTACATTACTATTAATAGAATTAAGAAATTCAAATCTATACTTGTTAAGATTACCTTAACATAAAATGTCAATCTTATTATTATTTGATAACTTTTGTCATCAATTTTCTCTAAATAAATAAAATACAAAACGTTACATTTTAATTTAAATGAAATTATAAGTTGCTGAAACGAAATATCTGACAAACAGTAAATCTTAAAATGAGCATTTAACCTACCTAATTTGTCCTGGAAACAAATTTTGCAATTTTTTTTACCACTATGCATTGCTTTCTCCTTTATCAACTAAACAATTTCTAGCCAAAAATTAGGAACGACACTTCATTAAATCATCTAGAGTAAATAATTTTTTAGATTAGTTTCATGATGTAAAATGATTGATCCTAATCCTAGTCTTGAACTCTTTTTTTTTTTTTTGGAGTGAGTAGTCTTGAACTCTTGGGATAATTTGAGTTGTAAATGAATCTTTATCATTGATTTTGCTAATATGTAAGACATTTTACTAAACCCATAATTAGATATCTATCTAATTAAAGGCCAAATCGAAGAGAATTAGAATTCATATAAGAAAACTGTAATTAGATAGCTACCTACATAATTTACATAAACTCAATTAAGTTTCATTTTTTAGACTCAAAGTTGATTTAAAAAAGTTAATCAAGCAACTGTATCAAACTTTGATATTTCTTTTCATAAATATAATTTCGATTAGATAATCGGAGATTTCATCTTATTAATATCATAATATCCATCTTAAAATTTGAATGCCAAAATTTTTAATTAAAGTTTCAAATTTTAATAAAAAAGGTTCCCTCTGAAAAAAAAAACAACCTCAAATTACTTTGACTAAACTCCATTGCAATAATGTCAATAGTAGTTTTTGGAATTATATATTGTTATAAAATATATTTCAAAGTGTAAAATGATTTAGCAAAAAATAATTGAGAAGTGTACAATATATATATATATATATATATTCAAAAAATTAAATGCTTGTTTAGGATTGTGACTATATGACGCCAGGGAGGACCAAATTCAAAACTCAACCTGTTGATAAACAAGTGGAATTGACAGAACAGGTGAACAAGGTGCGCATTTGAAGACGTGGTGATGTAACCCTGGTCCTGGGAGGGTCCGGACTGGGGGAAAAAGTTGCGACGGGCTCGATACCTGTAGGCCCACGAAAGTTGAGACCAGGAGTGGTCCAATGGTAGGTTATTGCGCTTTAAATGAATGCCAACACTTTTGTATGTTGGATATTCCACAAAAGGAATACTGTTGGGGCAGAAAAAGCTTTCGGCCTGGAAATAGACCTTGATACAGTATGAAAAACTTGTCAAATGATTACAGTGTCTCATTGACAAATAAAACAAAGGGCTGCTTGGCTGGTGGAGAAACATTTTAGCCCTCGCAAAAGAAATTTTTCGTCCTTTCCTTCCTTTATCCATTTATAATTCTATTTATTTACATACGTAATAATTTTCGTGAGAAAAGAATACAGAATAATCACTGAATACTCTTCTGATTTTTCAACACCTAGTCACCAAGAAAGTATTTGGGCTTCAATCTTGTCTCTATATGAATCTGATTCAATTCATGTCTCAAAACTGCTTTTTGGGTTTCCTTTTTAATTACTTTCAAGATAATTAAAACTTAATATATTGTGGCCAGTGGCAAGAAATGTGAAGCATCTACCAATGCCGCCATATATGCATATTACATTAAACTTTGACAGTAGGCCTTTTTTATTTGGAAAAGAAAGAAAAAAGGTTTGTCTCATCATTGTAAAGGATCAAAGTCATAAAGCTCAGAAAAAAGCATCCTATGAGAAGACATTTAGCAAAAAACCAACAGATAAGCAGCAGCAACAATTAAAACCAGCGCCAGCAGCTACTCAAAGCAAAGCGTAACAGCAGCAATTCCAAGAATAGTAGCTCAATACACATCAGCACTATACGCAGCGAGCTCAGCAGACTCATCTACAAATTATGCAGCCAGCTGAGTAGAGAATTTTGAATCAAATACCATTCTGATTCCGATCAGAACTGCAAATCAATCTTCAATATTCTTTGTTATTTGATTGACTCATTGTAACACATATTTGAATTGTAACTATATAAGATAAGACTTGTATATGTATACATGTAAATCGGCAATGAAAAATTAAGACCATTTCAAATTCACCAAATCTTTTATGGTATTAAAGCAATTTGCTTCACTAGCATCTCGATCCTTCACCTTTTTCCTCATGCTTGCAGCAACCAACTCTTCCTCAAAACATTTCCAATAGTACCACTGCTCACATTTCTGTCAATGCAGCAGCACAGCTGCCTCTCAAATCAACCCCTATTAATTTTCTTTCTTGGCAAATCCAATTTAAGACTGTTCTTACAGGCCATGATCTTACTAGTTATATCTTTGGAAAGAATCCTTATCTTTAATTAAGCCATGCTCACAACTGGTAACACACCTAACTTAAATCTTGAATACAATTTCTGGTATAGGCATGATCAGTTTGTTTTGCATTCCATTTGCGGCATCTATTTCAGAGTCCATTGTCCCACTCATTGCAACAACACGAACTTCAACTTCTCAAGAAGCATGGAAAAATTTATCTAAAATGGTCGCCAACAAGAATCGCACCAGAGTTATGTCATTGAAAAAGAAACTTCTCCATCAACCAAGAAGAGGGATATTGCAGGCTACTTGCAGCACATGAAGAGCACTATTGATGAGTTAGGCATGGCTCAACTATCAACAGCTACTCTCATAAAGAAGGTTATTCCAGAAGCAATTCCACACCTACTCCCAATAGCAACAACTTCACTTATTCAAGGAAAAAAAATATGTTACAAGTGCTTCTCATAACTCTTTTATCCAGCTATTGCATGCTCTGTCTCTTTGCAGCTGATCTTTCTCCTATTCTAGCAGCCGCCAGTCAAGTGGTTTTTTTTTTTTTTTCTGTTGTTCTTCTCTTACTTTCTGTTTTGAAAAGTTACTGGGCTAGTATTTGAACTTAGGTCATTGCAAAATAATATCAACTTGATGTAGGCTTCCACGTTGTGCTACTGAGCCTTGACGAAGACATTGAAGATTTGAATGGGGGATCGTGATACCTCATTCCAACCTATATAATAATTTAAGTTAATCACTGCTAACAACTTGAACTTGAACTTTTAAGAAGCACATAGTTTAGGCTCGAAAAGTTACTGAATCAGTGTTTGGACTTAAGTCGTTACAAATGGTATCAAAATTTGCACTAATCCTATGTAGACTTTCACATTGCGCTGGTGAGAATAGGCCTTGATATGTGACCTTAATAAATACAATAAAGATTTGAGTGGATGAGATTGTGATACTTCATATTTCATATACATCTCACATTAGATGTGAATATGATTGTTAAGATCTATATAACAATCCATAACTTGAGTTGTAGTGTTGGAGAGTCATGTGTTTTAAGCTTGAAAAGTTACCAGGTTAGTGCTTAGACTTTGCAAGATTAATAATGATGCTGTTGGATTTGAGCAACAAGACACCATTAGTGAAAGTTTTGACTAAGGCGGAGAACACCATTAATGAAAGGTTTGACTAAGGAGGCTTCTCTTTGTTATAAAAGAGCCATGGCCCCCCCAAATATTTTAATTTTATTACATATAATTATTTTTTTTAACTTTTTAACTTGGCTTTTAAAATATTATGAAACTTATTCTTACTAGCTAAGCCCAACATATATAAATTCTAACCTAATATACTAAGCTTATCAAATTTAAAAAAAAAAGAGTAAATCCACTAACTTAAACTCACTAGATTTATATAAATCTAAGTTTATCATAAGTAGAAAATGCTAATTAACAATTGAAAAAATCCAATATATCAATCACAAATGAAATCATTTAGAGGAAAGTTTCCTTAGGAAGCTATCAATTTCTGCATAACACACAAAGCCGCCCCTGACTCTTGTTTTCAAGTGAAGGTTTCTTTTTACTGTTAATCTTTCCAAAGAATTAGAAGCTGAAGCTATTCGTCACTTCAATCAAACTTTTTTTTCATTTTTTATTGAGTATTTTCTTTTTTTGGATTTTTTAAAAATATATTTATAATTTGAAAAATCATCATGCCCCCTTTCGCTTTTGGCATAGAAAAAGGATTATTTGTATGGGTAATGCTTGACCTGATGTTGATGTGGTATTGGCCTAAATATTGTTTGCCAAGCAGCAATGAATTCTTGAAATTGATGATAAATACTTTGTATAGGAACCTTTTGATTTTAGTTATTTACATTTTGAAAGAAATAGCTACTACTTTCAATACAGATTCAATAATAGATAAATTTGAATCTAAAAACCGACAAGCACAATTCTCTTAAAAGATAATTGTAAGTGATATTTATTTATGAAAGTCAACTACATTATGATACTTTGTGTTTTGGTATTTATTCTTTTAACTTATATAAGTGAACATACATGTATTGTATGTGAGAATTAAATGATATATAAAATTCTTGTTGACCGTTCAATTCCTTTTTTTTTTTGTTTAAACCCCTTAAAAATGCTCTAACTTCGCTCTGAGTCCGAGTAGGAATGACATATATGAGCTTTAAAGACACTTGCCACATTCTTCAAGTGCTGCAACGACCTTGCTCTTTGTAAAATTCCCTTCACAATGGACTTGGTCGTCCATCCTCCAATTCCTGAGTCATATGCGTAGATCAGTTGGTTTATCTTTTGATTCTCCCAATATATTGTCCACTGTAACTTCTGTCCATGTAATAAAAGTTACAAACTTCCATTTAATCAATCAAGTTTGACAAGTTCAGAGCCTTTAGACTTACTTTATACTGATGTTTGGGATCCAGCACATATTATTTCCATAGATGGTTTTCATTATCATATTATATATGTAGATCATTTTACCAAATACATTTGGTTGTTCCCTATAAGATATAAGTCTGATGTTTACCTATTGTTTCCTTCCTTCAAAGCACTAGTAGAAAAATCTTTTGCTACCTCTATTATCTATTTATCTATATATATTTCACAATGGTGGTGAATATATATAAAAAAAAACTATCCAAATACCTTGCTAATCATGGCATTTTTCATTTAACTACTCCACCTTAAACACCAAAAAGAATGGTGCTGCAGAAAGCAGACATATATAGGCAAATAACTGAAATTAGTGTGACATTGCTTCATCATGGTTCAATGCATCTCAAATTCTGATCTCATGCATTTCAAGCTGATGTTTACCTTATCAGGAGACTCTTCACTCCACTACCCAAATTCAAATGACCTTTTGCAGTCTTATTTAATCTTTAACCAAATCATCTTTTACCAAGCAAATCTTAGTGATTATCTAACAAAACGTTAGCAGAATCAGTGTTATATATGATTGCCAGAACTTGTCCTGCTTGAACGAAATGTACAGAACAAGCGAAGGTCGCCCAGATTTCAACATTGCAAAATTCCAAAACAGTGACGAATCACCCACGTCTGCTGGAGCTAATAGCACCACGCTAGAATACAAGGGGCACGGAGATGCGAAAAGATTTTTCTTCGTTACTCCGTTGAACCGGGACGAATACGATTGATGGAAAATTAAGCTTGCCATGGAAAGACGTACTTAAAGGAATGATGGGTTGTGTGTTGCTTTGTTTTTGCAAGTGGGGATAACAGGGTGGAATAGATGGGGCCCGAATGCTCTAGTTGCCATGTGAAATGCATGGTTTCAACGGGTCCATGTGGTGTTTACTTCCCACGTATACATCCATATAGCAGTAGAGAAAAGGTCGAAAAGAAACCCATACAACTCATCTGACGTCAATAATGGGTCTAAATTTTGAGAAATTAATCTTCTATCATTGCTCCAACTTCCTTCTTTCTCTCTCTCTCTCTCTATTTTTTAATGACGTCAGAGTTCTCAATTTTCTTCCAGAGGGGTTCTATATTATCCACAAGGTGTCGAGTAGCCTAGACAGTGAAGGAAAACTCAGGTTCAGTACTCAGTAGGCAGTACTGTGGCTCCTTTCATTGAAATTGGGCGGTGTATTTAAACTTATATCTTGTTATCTTTTACCCTAAGGGCCCATTGAAGAGTATTAAAGGCACGCAAACTCTCCCAGTTTTGTTCATTGCCTTACTCAACTAGTACAAAAAATTCAATAGCTCTCAATCATAGCAAGACAGGTATTAAGTTGTTCTAGTCTGGTTCAGGGCTTTGTTCTCCTTCAGACTCTTGCTCCATCAACACCTTTGCATTCCCTTCTTCTTTAGCATTTATGGATTTGAAGTACATAAAGCAATCTTTCAGGAAGAAAAGATCAATTAGAGAAAAAAGATTGACGGAAGCCAATGAGAGAGGTGAGAAGAGTTTTAAGAAAGGAAAAGCCTATAGGCACCCCACTTATCGTGGTGTGAGGATGCGAAGCTGGGGGAAATGGGTGTCTGAAATACGCGAGCCAAGGAAGAAATCAAGAATTTGGCTTGGAACATTCCCTACAGCAGAAATGGCAGCTCGAGCCCATGATGTGGCCTCGATGGCAATAAAAGGTAACTCGGCTTACTTGAATTTTCCTGAGTCAGCTCATGAACTTCCTCGCCCTGCCAGTTCTGCCCGTAGGGACATTCAAGAAGCTGCTAATAAGGCAGCCTATGCCATGTTTGACCAGCACAATGCCATGATTGAAGTCAAGACGGTGCCAAGTCAGGATGAGATGCCCGCTCCTCAGTCCCCAAGTTCCACCACAATGTCATGCGAAACCCAGGGGTCCCCGTCTTCTCAATCAGTGGACAGTGACAGTATGTGGTTTGACCTTCCTGACCTCTCCCTGGAAGCAAATTCGAGTCATCGATTCGGTTACACTTCTTGGTGGCAACAAGCTGGAATTGACACTGAATTCAAATTTGAGGAAACAATGGGCTGGGATAAATAGCTGATAGTCCTCTGGAGAAATCATTCGGGGTTGAAATTGTGATATCTTGCCCGTGGTTTGTTTCAGGAATTGGGGCTATGGATATCTTCCTTGGCTAACTTTATTTCCTGTATAAAGAGTAAAGACCGTAATCTATACCCCTGAAACAAACGTGTATCATTCTGTGTATTAATGGAATATAGAATGTAATCTGAAGATTTCATTTTTCTCAGGGTCTAATGTGTTCCAGTGCATCTGGCCCTAGATTTTGAACCCACTTTACTAAGATTTGGTTAAGGCAATGAAACTTTCAAAAAAATATTCCTCATGATGATTGAGAGACAGAGCTGACAGTCAAAGAATCTCTTTTCAGCGGGGACGCAGATGTAGCCTACGAGCCAGATTGGTTTGGTTTGGTTTTTTTTAGTTTAAAGATTATTATGAAGTTTTTATAAAAAATAATAATTTTTAAATTTAAGTTAAATTTGTTTTGTAAATTTATTTTTATAAGTTTTTTTATAAATAAACTGTTTAACAAATTAATTTTTAGTTAAAATTATCGTAAAATGTATTTAATAAACAATTTTCTATTAATCGTAAATTCTTTTATCCATAATTAAAAAAAGTTTACTTTTTTATAAATATAAAAAGTATTTTTATATATCATAAAATTTATAATTAATAATAAATCATATAAAAATAGAAATAGATAATGTTGAGATTATATTTAATAGATGAAGACATTTTTTAAACAAAAAAAAATTTCTTGAAAAGGAGGTATTTTTGAAATCCTCTCTAAAGCTTTTCTTAAAGCTCATTGTTTTAAAATTTTGGTTTAAAAAAAATTATTTTTTTAAGAGCTTCTCAATATCTTTATTTAACTTGGCTTCTCTTTTCAATTAAAGATAAATAAGTTGAAAAAAAGTCAAGCCATAAGCTTTTTATTTAATGATGTGTTTACTCTAAATATGAGATTCTCACACTGATTACTATTAACTCCTGAATGTTTTAAAGTCCATCTGAAGGTATGTTGATAATTGAAATATGAAATGAAATAGCAATATCTGGGTACCTGATCAACATGTTAGAAATTCCAGTCAAGTCTGCTTCTTTATTGCTTTTCTCGATAGTTCTTGGCTAAAGTAATTTCACTTTGGTCATGCAAAGTTCAATCTTCATTTCTTTATGCTATTCATAAAGACAAGAGTAAAATCCTTTTCTTTATCTAAAGAACGATTCGGGCTTAATAATTTAGGCTACAACAAGACGACATGATTTTGATTAAACTACATGGAATTCACATGTCTTTTCCCTTGGTCGACAATAAAGTTTAATTTGACAAGGCTAAAGAAGGAACATTAGATTACAACCATAGAGTCGCATAGCTGACTTTACTGTCTACATCTCTGTTTACTGTTTACATCAATTATTTAGCAACCTTTAATAGCCATCGACCTTGGTGGCTGAAAGGACCACAGTCCACCTTTTGACAAGTGATACCACAATATATATTAAATGCAAGCCAACGTGTCACTGCCATTCTCTGATTGGACAAATTTATTAGTCGATTTCAAAGTTACAAGCAGTTATACTGGTTCTTCCTCCTCTGATCTTCTTCTTTTTCCTTTCCTTTTCTCTATAGGGGATAATTATTTAAACCATATGAATGTATTCTTCGGTTTTTTTACAGCAAAAACTACATGGATATTAAGTTAGAATGAGAATAACCATTATAACATTGACCCTAATGGTGGTAATGTTAACTAGTATGAGGCTGTTTCGATTAACAGGATTAGTCATATGTTTTATTTGAATTTGCTCTCCTGTTTTGTTATGGTGAGTAGAAATGTTGGGCTGTATTGTTTTGTTTTACAGCTATTGTTTTTAGATTGCTTTAAGGTGTTCTTCTTAGATGTAACCATGCAATGCGGGACTTTACTGGTCTTGGCATTGCTATGCACTTTTGGATATTTTGTGATCTATTATCATTAAAAAAGTTATTGATTGATTGAGTTTAAAAAAAAAAAAAACATTGACTGTAACCCCAGCAGCCTAAAAAAATTACATGTTACATTCTTCTCATTTGTTGCTGAATTTAACAGCAAGAATTTTTCTTTTTTCTTTTTCTTTTTTAACAAAAATGACTGGCTTCGACCTTATGCCACAAGTGTCTGAACATTATATATACAATAATGGAGCTTGACACTCAAATGGTCATACGCAAAGATGGTAAAAGAACATGCTTCACATGTGCTTATGTTTACAGGGAGAGGCAAAGAGAGGTGCTGCTAATTAATTAAGGAATACGTAGCTTCTCTGCCTTTCAAGTTGGTCAGACAAATGCATCAAATTCTGTTCATTCATGTTATTTCTTCACTTGGTCAGACAAGTTGGTCAGCCAAAGAGAGTGGTTTGTATGCTTTATTGGTTCCTCATTCATGTTATTTCTTCATTTGTTTAAATCATGGTTTCTTGGTACATATGAAGTTGAAATATGCTACGTTTTTTTTTTCTCAAATAAAATTCAGTATATTAATGACATGACTATTAAAAGCTTCATAGTTCAAATTCTTGAATTGGAACAAAATATTCACCTAAAAGCAAGCATCGCATCAAACAAATAGCTGATCATATCCACTTATAGTTGAAATTGAATGTTCTTTATATATAGTACTATACATTAAAAAAGTTTTTGATTGGCTACTATACATTAGAATTACATTGATTTAATAACTAATTTATATATAATCGTACAAAAATGTGACCATAGATTAAGAATATGATCATAAAATTTGAATACTCTCAGGTTCAGTTTTGTGTTACAATTATATTTCATTTTACTAATTAAAAATATATAAGTGTAATAAAAATAATTAACAAATCAAAATTTTAGCTATTTCTTCAACGAAATCTCACTTTCAAATTAAGAAAGAGTAGATGACAAAAAAATAATGGACTGACAAGAACCCTAGATGCAGCAGTCAGTAGCAATATCCAGCATTTAGAGAATGGAATTAATTTGGTCCTCTGGCTAGGACCAAATGAAAGCCCCGATGTTCGGACACGATTTGGTCCCGACTCCAATTAAGTCCTAAGTACGTGGAGCCCTGCGGCCAGCATCAAATTTCAAGCCTGTGACCAGCCATGCATGCAAACAAAAGTCTGGCAAAAAATGCATTTAATGCTCGGGCAAAGAAAATATGGTGAGGGAGCCTTAATATTGTTGGGGCAGTAGCTGAGGTCACTCATCCCTCATGCCCATGTCAATGAAAACCCTAGCAAAAGCTGGTGATGAACGAGGTTCAAAAAACCCTAAAATTGGAGCAATGATGTTACTAATGCCTCATGCTGACGTAGAATAATTTGAGCAAGGTTTTGTGATTTTGATCTTTGGGATTATGATGGAGTAACTTTTGTTTGTTTAATAACAAAAGATGCATGCAATGATCTTTTTTTTTTCCTAGTTTGATGTTTATATTCTTAAGATTTTAGAAGTTATTACAAGGTAATATGATGATAGTCAATCTTCATACATAACAAGATTTATAATTTTATTTTATATAGAACCAATATATTTGAATTGATGTTGCATGTTGGACCTTCATGTAATATTTTTTATTTGGTATGATATGATTTAGCTTTTATAATCTATAATTATATTTGAATTATAACAAATTAGAAGATATAAATAGTACAAGCAACAAGTAAAATGGAACCTAAATTTTATGCAGAGTACTCCTTTAATGGTTTTGGATCAGAATGCTTGGTCAATAAGAGATATAGTTCCGGTCATAGTCACTTTTCAGATAAATGCTAGCATAGAGTATGCTATGCTAAGATAAATACTAGCATAGACTATTAATTAATTATCTGATGAAAGCTTTGTTCTTTTAAATTCTATCGTACAAGCCAAAGAAAATGAAATAAAAAATATATATAGTAGTACACTTGGTTATTACCGGAAACAAGTTAGAAAATACCAAAAAAGATATTCAAGATGAAATTTTTTTTTTTTGATAAGATGTATATTATGAAAAATCTCACAAGGATTTAAAATATCAACTTTATTGCATCCATATGTAATGATAAGTTGAATCCAAGGGTTGAGATCTCACAATCCATCATTTTTTTAAGTCAACATTATCGGTTGATTTTACTTATTATCACCATTTATATTTATAGGTTAAATTCAATATATGTTGATAATAAGTTAATAATGATAAATGTTCCTCAATATTAATAAAAAGTAATAGACGTGAGTCAAATGCGTGATTAATACAGCAAATATAAAAGAAAATTCATGAAAAGATTTAAGAGTATAAATGTATCAATTATTCAAGACCCACAGGTCACAAATAATTGTTAAATTTTGAGAAAATTAAATTAGTTGTTGAAATCTTCTAACTGCTAACACTATAGCGTTTCGATTCAATCCTAATTTTATTCATGTAGACATGGCTGTTTGTTTGTGGTGGAAACCTGGAATTTAGATATATTTTTACCCTATACAGCTAAAACGTAGTCGTTTATCAGCCTGTATACTATCCTTCCCTATTTTTGTTCATGCTGCTGCAGTTTTCACTGTCAGGTCCTTTGACCGAACAAAACAATTCATTGCTAAGATAAGCAAAGCAGCAGCGATGGAAAAGCTACTGAAACACCAAGACCTTCAAAGCAAACAAAGAGCCCAATAGAGACAGTCCCCGGAGACTTTCCTTGTAAAGCAATCCTCTTTTACACTGCCTTAGTTTCAATATTCTCATCAGACAATGCATATTCAAATTAAATAACAAAAACTTTCTTCTTCTTGTCAGTGAATGGGTATTTTTTTTTTATGGATGCTTGTTATGCATTAGCAATAAAAAGTTCAAACAGAAGAAGATGAGGTAAATTAAGGACAGCGTCATTTCATAGTCATAGCTTATAGGATGTCATTAATTCAACAAAAGTCATCAATCGTCGAAGGAAATCGTATATCTTAAACAAGCTAAAATAACAAAAGTAAAAGTCCCTCTAATTAAACGTTGAATCATTGCAAATAACTAATGAAAATTTCAGAGGACAAATGCCCGGTTCAACCATATATATATGTTTGTCTCATAAAGGGAATCAGCTGTGCTCTGTGCAATGAATTACCAAAGGTAACAGTAGGACATGATATTCTCAAAAGTCTTCGTGATCAAACCCAAAGAAAA
The DNA here is from genome assembly GCF_000208745.1 of Theobroma cacao. NCBI lineage: Eukaryota > Viridiplantae > Streptophyta > Magnoliopsida > Malvales > Malvaceae > Theobroma > Theobroma cacao. The sequence continues at coordinate 27,216,231 of NC_030852.1, forward strand.
CAGCTTGGAATATATTTGCCTCAAGTTTCTGGATGCTGAGATCTTAACTATAGCTACTGGAATGCCCTAAACCATGTAAGGATGGAGTTTAATTTTAATTTGCCTTCATTCTGTTCAGTCATCTGGCAGCTGTAGCTCAAATGTTTAGCACAAACCCATTGTTATTCATCAGAAATGCTGCTTACAAACAAGCATTGAAACTTACATATATAAATCTTCATTTAAAGTAGCCTAATAGCGATTCAAACTACAGAAAAAAAAAATTTGAAAAACGAAATTTTGACGAAAATTTATTTTGACTTTTTCCAAAGGATTTTCTTCAATGAAAAATTTTCATTGGAAATCCCGTCAGATATTGTTTTGATGCAAAAAAATTTACTCCCATCAAACTTTCCGACCGATTTTAGTTGGAATTTTCTAATAGAAAAATAATCTATTAGAATTCCATCGGAAAGTTTAAGGCACCAAAAAAATTTAAAATCTGCTAAATTTTTTAACAGAACTTTTCATTGAAAAAACCCATTACCAATGAAATATTTCATAAAAAATTTCCATCCATATTTCTATTTTTTAAAATTTTTATTTAAAATATATTAAGAATTTTTTAAAATTTTATTAATCATTTATAGGAAATATATTAATAAAATTAAATATATACATACTAATTTTTATAATATTAAAAATTGAAATATGTTTTCCTTTACTTATTACTTTTGTATATATGTTGAAAACTTTATCGAATTATAAATTATAAATTAATTGTTCCAAATTCATTAATCTTATAAAATTAAAAAGTTTATAAAAATATCATAATAAATTTTTTAGTTTTATAAAAATAGATGATAAAATCTAATAATATATTAAACAAAAACTAATAATATTTTAGGTACACTAATATTAGTTAATATAAATTAAGAAGATTTTAGTTAATATAAATTAAGAAGATTGATATATATATATATAGAGTAAACTTATTAATATAATATACTTAAAATATATTATTTTATTATATGTATACAAATTATATATATAAATCTGTATTAATATAAAATTATGTATTATCTATTTTAAATTATATAACTTTATAAGTTAATATATACTAGGATGGCACCTATAACTACACTACAAAAAAGATCATAAGAAATATAAATTATGTTGGAGTGAACTTCAATTTGATATCTTCAAAAAAGTTTGTAGGAAAAGTTATATTGTATTAGTCAATTGCATTAATGTATGGTTTTTGCTGGTAAAAGAAAAGATAAACCGATATTAATTAAAGATAGTTATTTGCTTTGGTTTCAATCAATAAAAGTTACTCTTAAATATATGATTTTAAAATCGTACTTAACCAAAGAAGATAATAATTTTGTTAAACATTCAGTAATTTTTTTCATTAAAAATATATTGTTCAAACAAAATGGATAACATTTGTAATTTGAAGGTTTCTATTTTTTTTAAATGATGTATATCAATTTTCTAGATGTATGACTTGTACTTTGCTAAATATTAAAAAAATTTAAACTGTTATACAACTGTCAAATATGTCTAACTATGGTGACAGTTTGCTCTTCCTTTCGTCATATACATTTGTTTTCATTTCTTTAGTTTCTATTATTGTGCCATATTGTATTACTAAACTACATGAATATATGGTTCTTGCTGGTAGAGGAAAAGATAGACTAGTATTAATTGAAGATAATTATTTGCTTTGGTTTCAATTATCGAAAACCTGCACCTACGTATATAGTTATAAAACAGTATTTATCTAAAGAAGAAAATAATCTTATAAAAAATTGTTAGATGTATAATAAAATATTAAGAAATGAGAGACTATATAACTTGTACTATTAGCATATTAAAATAAATAGTTGTAGAATATAGAGCAACAATATAATGTAAAGATTTTATCAATATAAAATAGTTGTTAATTTCTAGTAGTATATGTTTTTTATATATAAAATAAATAGCTAAAGGTTGTCAAATTTAGTTGATTTGTTTATTCAATGATGACTATGTGCTATGTATTTTGAGAAATAAGTAGACCTTCTTGATTTTTTTTTTATTTTGTTCAATGAATTGGGTAGATATTTAGTGAAATTTAAACATTCATATATAAAAGAGATGTCTAACTACTATTTATTCAGGTTCATGTAGAATAAGAGGATATAAACATAAAATAATATTAAATTACAATTGATAAATATTAAATAAATCTATTTTCTAAATATTAAAAGTTAGAAATTATTATTTTCAAATATTTTTTACTGAAATAAAAAAAAACTCTTTAAACGTCAAAAACAAGGCAGTTTCGACATAAGCTGTACCAAAAAAATTAATTCAACAAATAATGACAAGTATCAACTAGTTAACCCAATCAGTTATCCTACTTTTATATATATTATAGATATATATGAGATATTAAATATCTTACATATATATTAATATGTTATAATTATTACACCTATATTTTATATGTAAGCTTATAATAAATTTTATTTATATGATTACAATTAATAACTTTATTAATTATTATCTAAGTTTTTGTAATATATTATTTACAATTAGTTATTAGTTATACAAACTTTGTAATATATATAACATTATACCTAGAAATTTCTTTAACTTTGTATCCAATGTGTGTCTACATTTGTAGCATGGAGCACAAATATGATCTTTGCAAAGCCTACAAATAATTGAGGTTCTCACGCGCTTTCAATTTTCTCATAGTAAAAAAGGATGTCTTTGTTTTTATTGTTTTTAATTTATTAACTCTATATTTTTTGTTGTATTTTTAGAAATTCTTGAGCAACCAAAATTCATTGCTCTTATCATTTGAACTAACATCTATCTTTTTGTCTGAACTTGCGGAGGACACTTGGGATTACAACAACCATCATTGGTCGAAAAAGAGATCTAGTCTTTGTACTTACAAATGGTATATGATGCCTCTTTTCCATTGTTGTACCTGGATACTTTTTTAGTATGACATACAATAGCACATTTAGTTTTATGATTATATTTGTTTGACATTTTTAGATGTTACGTGTTTATGATAATTTTTAATTATATCAATTTTACTTTGAATTTTAGATTTTAATGTGTATTTTTCTTATAAATTTTGGATGTGAATTTTGTAAATGTCAATTGATAATTTAGTCATCATTGACAAAATTTGATAAAAGTTTTTCATGAAATTTTTCGTTGGTAATAAATTTCCAACGAAAAAGTTCTGTCAGTAAAGTATTTCCAAATAAAATTTTGGTTGATAATTTTTGGTTGAGTCCGACGAAAAAGAGTTAGAAAAGCATTTCCAACAAAATATTCTATCAGCATTTTAATCTTTTCCATGACGCATGAATCCATTAGTTAGCCTGCAACATTTCTTATGTGTAAAAACTGGGCATAAAGAGAAAATTAATTTCCAGTTGTCTATGTTAATGCATTTGACGAAGCCAATCACATTAGGCGCATGCTTCCTACGAGTCCAAGAAAGGGCTGCAATTTGGAGATGTTAGGGATGCGATAATAATAATCAAATGATGTATATCCATGACTTATCGAGGTTTCCAATCGAGAAAGTTTTTATCAACTCATTAAACTCATACACCCGTGCATCCAATGTTTGATTGATGCGCCACCCGCCACTTTTCTCTATGATTTTTTTTAAAAGCAAGTCAGATGTATTATTAATTGTTGGAAAATTACAAAATTGTCTCTAAAGAATTGTCCAAGATCTAATCCAATCAATAGAATAAAGAAAGAAAGAAATCAAGCACACCTACAAGAACACAAGAATTTACGTGGTTCAGTCTTTTGATGACCTACGTCCACGGACACAGCAACAGAGAAAAATCCACTAAGAGAAAAAATCAAAATATTACAAGAACAGTCTCAAACTCATAACCCTTATCCCACATACACCTAAATCACTCTCTCTAAATCTAGGTGATAATTATTCTTTAACTCATAGGGTCTTTTTATAGTGCCAAACACAATAACATTATCCTAATATAATTAGGAATCTTATCCTAATAGAATTAGGATTTGTTATTCTAGTCTAACTAGATTTAAAGACTATTTTATAGGGTATACTAATTTAATTGGAATTAAACAATCCTAATTAAATCACAATTCAAGACTATCCTAACAAATCTCCACCTTAGACTTGAATTCACCAAGCTTCACCTTACGAACCAATCTCTGTCGACACCACCAATGCCCCAAAGGGCCTCAAGCACTATGAACACCGATCAAGTCCAAGCAATGCTTGAACTTTATCCCAGAAACTGACTTAGTTAGCATATCTGCCGGATTTTCATCTGTAGCTATTTTCTTTACTACAATGTCACCTTTAGAAATAATCTCTCGAACGAAGTTACACTTGACTTGGATGTGTTTGGTTCTCTCATGAAACATCTGATTTTTAGTCAAATGTATAGCACTTTGACTATCACAAAACACAACTGTTTGTGTTTGTTCAAAACCAAGATCACTAACCAAGCCTTTAAGCCACAAAGCCTCCTTCACTGCCTCGGTCACAGCCATATATTCAGCTTCAGTTGTAGACAAAGCAACGGTTGATTGAAGAACTGCTTTCCAACTGATTGCAGATCTTGAGAGAGTGAACACATACCCCGTTTGAGATCTTCTACTATCTAGATCACCAGCAAAATCTGAATTGGAGAAGCCAACCACATTACAACTAGTGTTTGCACCTCCTTCATATACTAAGCCAATATCTATAGTGCCTTTTAAATATCGAAAGATCCACTTCACAGCTTGCCAATGTCCTTTTCCTGGTTTATCCATGAATCTACTAACCATACTAACAGCATGTGAAATATCAGGCCTAGTACATACCATAGCATACATAATGCTACCCACTGCATTAGCATAAGGAACACGAGTCATGTACTCCTTCTCATCCTCCATTTGTGGTGATAAACCAGTTGAAAGTTTTAGGTGTAGTCCCAATGGAGTAGTCACAGACTTAGCATCTTGCATTCCAAAACGTTCTAGTACCTTTTGAATGTATTTCTTTTGTGACAAACATAATCTCGACGCTCGTCTATCTCTGACAATTTTCATACCCAATATTTTCTTTGCATCACCTAAGTCTTTCATCTCAAACTCACCACTAAGCTGCTCCTTTAAAACATCAATGTCTGACATACTTTTGGCTGCAATAAGCATGTCATCCACATACAACAACAAATAGATAAACGAATCATCTGGAAGCCTTTTATAGTAGACACAACCATCATGTACACTCTTAGTGTACCCTTGTGCCTCCATGAACATATCAAACCTTTTATACCATTGCTTAGGAGATTGTTTTAAGCCATATAATGACTTTTTAAGTAAACATACACAATCTTCCATGCCTGGAACAACGAATCCATCAGGTTGTTGCATTTAGATCCGCTCTTCAAGCTCACCATGTAAAAACGTTGTTTTGACATCAAGTTGCTCCAACTCAAAGTTAAAATATGCCACTATAGCAAGCAACACGCGGATTGAACTATGCCTCACGACAGGAGAGAATACTTCATTATAGTCAATTCCCTCTCTTTGTGCATACCCTTTTGCCACAAGTCGTGCTTTAAATCTAGCATTTTCAACCCCTAGGATCCTTTCCTTTTTCTTGAAGACCCATTTGCATCCCACAACTTTTTGGCCTTTAGGTGGTTTCACAAGCTCTCATGTTTGATTTCGGTGTAAAGACTCAATCTCCTCATTCATAGTAGTTAGCCACTAAGAAGATTGAATAAAAGTAATTGCTTCATGATAAGAGTAAGGCTCATTAGTCTCTACTTCTTCCGCCACAGATAAAACATAAGAATCAAAATCACCCTCCACACAAGTAACAAAATCATCAAACTTCTGAGGAGCTTTTGAAATCCTTCTAGATCTGTCTGTAGCAATGCTTCGTTGTTGTATATGAGATACTGATTCTTGTTCCTCTTGTGATTCATTTTGGATTTCACTATCATCTTGCACTGTCCTAGGAGCATTGATTTCAAGCTCCACCTGCTTGTCCACTTCTTTGTCTGATGAGATTGCAATTCTAGACTTTCTCCCATGAAGTAATGCAGACTCGT